>NC_083401.1:2992407-3225725 GCF_020745735.1 Hemiscyllium ocellatum | reverse complement strand
CTGTATTGTTCAGGTTTTACAGTGAGTGTACTTTGCTGTACTGTTCAGGGTGTACAGAGATTGTACAGGGCCGAGTTGTTCAGGGTTACAGAGAGTGTACATGGCTGTATTGTTCAGGGATTACTGAGTATACTGGGCTGTATTGCTCAGGGTTTACAGTGCGTGCACAGGGCTGTATTGTACACCAATTTCAGCGAGTGTACATGGCTTAAGTTTTCATGGATTACAGAGAGTGTACAGGGCTGTACTGTTCAGGGTATACAGAGAGTGTACAGGGCTGTACTGTTCAGTGTGTACACAGAGCTTACAGTGCTGTATAGTTCCTGGTTTACAGAGAGCAGGTAGGGCTGTATTGTTCAGGGTTTACAGAGAGTGTGCAGGGCTGTGTTGTTTAGGGTTTCCAGAGAGTGTACACGTCTGTATTGTTCAGGGTTTACAGAGTGTACAGGGCCAAGTTGTTCAGAGTTTACAGAGAGTGTACAGGGCTGTATTGTTCAGGTTTACAGAGAGTGTACAGGGCTGTAATGTTCAGGGTATACAGAGAGTGTACAGAGGTTGGATTGTTCAGTGTGTACACAAAGCTTACAGTGCTCTTTTGTTCATGGTTTACAGAGAGTATGAAGGGCTGTATTATTGAAGGTTTACAGTGAGAGTACAGGGCCGAGTTGTTCAGGGTTTACAGAGAGTGTACAGGGCTGTATTGTTCAGGGTTTACAGAGAGTGTACAGGGCTGTAATGTTCAGGGTATATAGAGAGTGTACAGAGGTTGGATTGTTCAGTGTGTACACAAAGCTTACAGTGCTCTTTTGTTCATGGTTTACAGAGAGTATGAAGGGCTGTATTATTGAAGGTTTACAGTGAGAGTACAGGGCCGAGTTGTTCAGGGTTTACAGATAGTGTAAAGGGCTATGTTCAGGGTTTACAGAGAGTGTACTGGGCTGCTTGTTCAGGGTTTAAAGTGAGTGTACTGGGCTGTATTGTTCAACGATTACAGAGTGTACAGGGCCGAGTTTTATCGGGTTTACAGAGAGTGTACAAGGCTGTATTGTTCATGGTATACAGAGAGTATACAGGGCTGTAATGTTCAGGGTTTACAGAGAGTGTACAGGGCTGTATTGTTCAGGGTCTACAGAGAGTGTACACGGCTGTATTGTTCCGGGTTTGCAGAGAGTGTACAGTGCTGTATTGTTCAGTGTATACTGTGAGTGTACAGGGCTGTATTGTTCAGGGATTACAGAGAGTGTACAGGGCTGTATTGTTCAGGGTTTAGTGTGAGTGTATAGGGCTGTATTGTTCAGGGTATACAGAGAGTGTACAGGGCTGTATTGTTCAGGGTGTACAGAGAGTGTATAGGGCTGTATTGTTCAGGGTTTACAGAGAATATACAGGGCTGTATTGTTCAGGGTATACAGAGAGTATACAGAGCTGTATTGTTAGGGTGTACAGAGAGTGTACAGTGCTGTATTGTTCAGGGTTTACAGAGTGTGTACAGGGCTGTATTGTTCTGGGTGTACTGTCAGTGTACAGGGCTGTATTGTTCAGGTTTACTGTGAGTGTACAGGGCTGTATTTTTCAGGGTATACAGAGAGTGTACAGGACTGTATTGTTCAGGGTATTCAGAGAGTGTTCAGGGCTGTATTGTTCAGGTTTTACAGAGAGTGTACATGCTGTATTGTTCCGGGTTTGCAGAGAGTGGACAGTGCTGTATTGTTCAGTGTATACTGTGAGTGTACAGGGCTGTATTGTTCAGGGATTACAGAGAGTGTACAGGGCTGTATTGTTCAGGTTTTACTGTGAGTGTATAGGGCTGTATTGTTCAGGGTTTTCTGTGAGTGTACAGGGCTGTATTGTTCAGGGGTTACAGAGAGTGTACACGGCTGTATTGTTCAGGGTTTGCTGTGAGTGCACAGGGCTGTATTGTTCAGGTGTACAGAGAGTGTACAGGGCTGTATTGTTCAGGGTGTACAGAGAGTGTACAGGCTGTATTGTTCAGGGTATACAGAGAGTGTATAGGGCTGTATTGTTCAGGGTATACAGAGAGTGTACAGGGCTGTATTGTTCAGGGTATACAGAGAGTGTACAGTGCTGTATTGTTCAGGGTTTACAGTGAGTATACAGGGCTGTATTGTTCATGGTGTACACAGAGTGCACAGGGTTGTATTGTTCAGGATATACAGAGAGTGTACAGGGCTGTATTGTTCAGGGTTTACAGAGAGTGTATAGGGCTGTATTGTTCAGGGTTTACTGTGAGTGTACAGGTCTGTATTGTTCAGGGTTTACACAGAGTGTACAGTGCTGTATTGTTTAGAGTGTACAGAATGTGTACAGGGCTGTATTGTTCAGGGTGTATTGTCAGTGTACAGGGCTGTATTGTTCAGTGTTTACTGTGAGTGTACAGGGCTGTATTTTTCAGGGTATACAGAGAGTGTACAGGACTGTATTGTTCAGGGTATTCAGAGAGTGTTCAGGGCTGTATTGTTCAGGGTTTACAGAGAGTGTACAGGACTGTATTGTTCAGGACTTACTGAGAGTGTACAGGGCTGGGTTGTTCAGGATTTACAGAGAGTGTGCAGTTCTGTATTGTTCATGGTTTACAGAGAGTATGTAGGGTTGTATTGTTCAGGGTTTACTGTGAGTGTACAGGGCTGTATTGCTCGGGGTTTACAGAGAGTGTACAGGGTTTACCGAGAGTGTGCAGGGCTGTATTGTTCGGGGATTACAGAGAGTGTACACGGCTGTACTGTTCAGGGATTACAGAGAGTATACAGGGCTGTATTGTTCAGGGTATACAGAGAGTGTACAGGGCTGTATTGTTCAGGGTCTACAGAGAGTGTATAGGGCTGTATTGTTCAGGGTTTACAGAGAATATACAGGGCTGTATTGTTCAGGGTATACAGAGAGTATACAGAGCTGTATTGTTAGGGTGTACAGAGAGTGTACAGTGCTGTATTGTTCAGGGTGTACAGAGTGTGTACAGGGCTGTATTGTTCTGGGTGTACTGTCAGTGTACAGGGCTGTATTGTTCAGGGTTTACTGTGAGTGTACAGGGCTGTATTTTTCAGGGTATACAGAGAGTGTACAGGACTGTATTGTTCAGGGTATTCAGAGAGTGTTCAGGGCTGTATTGTTCAGGGATTACAGAGAGTGTACACGGCTGTACTGTTCAGGGATTACAGAGAGTGTACAGGGCTGTATTGTTCAGGATTTACTGAGAGTGTACAGGGCTGGGTTGTTCAGGATTTACAGAGAGTGTGCAGGTCTGTATTGTTCATGGTTTACAGAGAGTATGTAGGGCTGTATTGTTCAGGGTTTACTGTGAGTGTACAGGGCTGTATTGTTCAGGGTTTTCTGTGAGTGTTCAGGGCTGTATTGTTTAGGGTTTACAAAAAGTGTACAGGGCTGTATTGTTCAGGGTTTACAGAGTGTGTACTGGACTGTATTGTTCAGGATTTCCAGAGAGTGTGCAGGTCTGTATTGTTCATGGTTTACAGAGAGTATGTAGGGCTGTATTGTTCAGGGTTTACTGTGAGTGTACAGGGCTGTATTTTTCAGGATTTACTGAGAGTGTACAGGGCTATGTTGTTCAGGATTTACAGAGAGTGTGCAGGTCTGTATTGTTCATGGTTTACAGAGAGTATGTAGGGCTGTATTGTTCAGGGTTTACTGTGAGTGTACAGGGCTGTATTGCTCGGGGTTTACAGAGAGTGTACAGGGCCGAGTTGTTCAGGGTTTACAGAGAGTGTACATGGCTGTATTTTTCAGGGATTACTGAGTATACTGGGCTGTATTGCTCAGGGTTTACAGTGCGTGCAGAGGGCTGTATTGTACACCAATTACAGCGAGTGTACATGGCTTAATTTTTCAGGGATTACTGAGAGTGTACAGGGCTGTACTGTTCAGGGTATACAGAGAGTGTACAGGGCTGTATTGTTCAGGGTTTACAGAAAGTGTACAGGGCTGTATTGTTCAGGGTTTTCTGAGAGTCTACAGGGCTGTATTGTTCAGGGTGTTCTGTCAGTGTACAGGGCTGTATTGTTCAGGGTTTACTGTGAGCGTACAAGGCTGTATTGTTCAGGGTATACAGAGAGTGTACAGGGCTGTATTGTTCAGGGTACAGAGAGTGTACAGGGCTGTGTTGTTCAGGGTTTACAGAGAGTGTACACGGCTGTATTGTTCAGGGTTTACTGTGAGTGTATAGGGCTGTATTGTTCAGGGTGTACAGAGATTGTACAGGGCTGTATTGTTCAGGGTTTATGGAAAGTGTACAGGGCTGTATTGTTCAGGGTGTACTGTCAGTGTACAGGGCTGTATTGTTCAGGGTTTTCTGTGAGTGTACAGGGCTGTATTGTTCAGGGTATACAGAGAGTGTACAGGGCTGTATTGTTCAGGGGTTACAGAGAGTGTACAGGACTGTATTGTTCAGGGTTTACAGAGAGTGTTCAGGTCTGTATTGTTCAGGTTTTACAGAAAGTGTACAGGGCTGTATTGTTCAGGGTTTACAGAGAGTGTACAGGACTGTATTGTTCAGGATTTACTGAGAGTGTACAGGGCTGGGTTGTTCAGGATTTACAGAGAGTGTGCAGGTCTGTATTGTTCATGGTTTACAGAGAGTATGTAGGGCTGTATTGTTCAGGGTTTACTGTGAGTGTACAGGGCTGTATTGCTCGGGGTTTACAGAGAGTGTACTGGACTGTATTGTTCAGGGTGTACAGAGAGTGTACACGGCTGTATTGTTCAGGGTATACTGTGAGTGTACAGGGCTGTTCTGTTCAGGGTATACAGAGAGTGTACAGGGCTGTATTGTTCAGGGTGTACAGAGAGTGCACAGGGTTGTATTGTTCAGGGTGTACAGACAGTGTACAGGGCTGTATTGTTCAGGGTTTACAGAGAGTTTACAGGGCTGTATTGTTCATGGTATACAGAGAGTGTACTTTGCTGTACTGTTCAGGGTGTACAGAGATTGTACAGGGCCGAGTTGTTCAGGTTTACAGAGAGTGTACATGGCTGTATTGTTCAGGGATTACTGAGTATACTGGGCTGTATTGCTCAGGGTTTACAGTGTGTGCACAGGGCTGTATTGTACACCAATTAAAGCGAGTGTACATGGCTTAATTTTTCAGGGATTACAGAGAGTGTACAGGGCTGTACTGTTCAGGGTATACAGAGAGTGTACAGGGCTGTATTGTTCAGGGTTTACAGAAAGTGTACAGGGCTGTATTGTTCAGGGTTTACATAGAATGTACAGGGCTGTATTGTTCAGGGTGTACTGTGAGCGTACAGGGCTGTATTGTTCAGGCTATACAGAGAGTGTACAGGGCTGTATTGTTCAGGGTTTACAGAGAGTGTACAGGGCTGTATTGTTCAGGGTGTACAGAGAGTGTACACGGTTGTATTGTTCAGGGTTTACAGTGAGTGTATAGGGCTGTATTGTTCAGGGTGGACAGAGAGTGTACAGGGCTGTATTGTTCAGGTTTTACAGAGAGTGTGCAGGGCTGTATTGTTCAGTGTGTTCTGTCAGTGTACAGGGCTGTATTGTTCAGGGTTTTCTGTGAGTGTACAGGGCTGTATTGTCCAGGGTATACAGAGAGTGTACAGGGCTGTATTGTTCAGGGTTTACAGAGAGAGTACAGGACTGTATTGTTCAGGGTTTACAGAGAGTGTTCAGGGCTGTATTGTTCAGGGTTTTCAGAATATGTACAGGGTTGTAGTGTTCAGGATTTACTGAGAGTGTACAGGGCTGGGTTGTTCAGGATTTACAGAGAGTGTGCAGGTCTGTATTGTTAATGGTTTACAGAGAGTATGTAGGGCTGTATTGTTCAGGGTTTACTGTGAGTGTACAGGGCTGTATTGCTCGGGGTTTACAGAGAGTGTACTGGACTGTATTGCTCAGGGTTTACGGAGTGTGTACAGGGCTGTCTTGTTCAAGGTCTACAGAGAGTGTACAGGCCCGGGTTGTTCAGGGTTTACAGAGAGTGTACAGCGCTGTATTGTTTGGGGATTACAGAGAGTGTACACGGCTGTACTGTTCAGGGATTACAGAGAGTGTACAGGGCTACTTGTTCAGGGTTTACAATGAGTGTACAGGGCTGTATTGTTCAGGGTTTACTGTGAGTGTACAGTGCTGTATTGTTCAGGGTTTACAGAGAGTTTACAGGGCTGTATTGTTCAGGGTTTACAGTGAGCGTACAGGGCTGTATTGTACAGGATATACTGAGAGTGTACAGGGCTGTATTGTTCAGGGTGTACACAGAGTGCACAGGGCTGTATTGTTCAGGGTTTACAGAGAGTTTAAAGGGTTGTATTGTTCAGGGTTTACTGTGAGTGTACAGGGCTGTATTGTTCAGGGTATACAGAGAGTGTACAGGTCTGTATTGTTCAGGGTTTACTGTGAGCGTACAGGGCTGTATTGTTCAGGGTACACAGAGAGTGTACATGGCTGTATTGTTGAGGGTTTACAGAGAGTGTACAGGGCTGTATTGTTCAGGGTGTACAGAGAGTGTTCACGGCTGTATTGTTCAGGGTTTACTGTGAGTGGATAGGGCTGTATTGTTCAGGGTGTACAGAGAGTGTACAGGGCTGTATTGTTCAGGGTATACAAAGAGTGTACAGGGCTGTATTGTTCGGGTGTACAGAGAGTGTACAGGGCTGTATTGTTCAGGGTTTACAGAGAGTGTACAGGGCTGTATTGTTCAGGGTGTACTGTCAGTGTACAGTGCTGTATTGTTCAGGGTTTTCTGTGAGTGCACAGGGCTGTATTGTTCAGGGTATACAGAGAGTGTACAGGGCTGTATTGTTCAGGGGTTACAGAGAGTGTACAGGGCTGTATTGTTCAGGGTTTACAGAGAGTGTACAGGACTGTATTGTTCAGGATTTACTGAGAGTGTACAGGGCTGGGTTTTTCAGGATTTACAGAGTGTGTGCAGGTCTGTATTGTTCATGGTATACAGAGAGTATGTAGGGCTGTATTGTTCAGGGTTTACTGTGAGTGTACAGGGCTGTATTGCTCGGTTTTAACAGAGAGTGTATTGGACTGTATTGCTCAGGGTTTACGGAGTGTGTACAGGGCTGTCTTGTTCAAGGTTTACAGAGAGTGTACAGGGCTGTATTGTTCATGGTTTACAGAGAGTGTATAGGGCTGTACTGTTCAGGGTGTATGCAGAGTGCACAGGGCTGTATTGTTCAGGGTTTACAGAGAGTTTACAGGGCTGTATTGTTCAGGGTATACAGAGAGTGTACAGGGCTGTATTGTTCAGGTTTTACAGAGAGTGTACAGGACTGTATTGTTCAGGGTTTACAGAGAGTGTTCAGGGCTGTATTGTTCAGGGTTTACAGAGAGTGTACAGGGCTGTATCGTTCAGGGTTTACAGAGAGTGTACAGGGCTGTATTGTTCAGGGTTTACTGTGAGTGTATAGGGCTGTATTGTTCAGGGTATGCAGAGAGTGTACAGGGCTGTATTGTTCGGGTGTACAGAGAGTGTACAGGGCTGTATTGTTCAGGGTTTACAGAAAGTGTACAGGGCTGTATTGTTCAGGGTTTACAGAGAGTGTGCAGGGCTGTATTGTTCAGTGTGTTCTGTCAGTGTACAGGGCTGTATTGTTCAGGGTTTTCGGTGAGTGTACAGGGCTGTATTGTTCAGGGTATACAGAGAGTGTACAGGGCTGTATTGTTCAGGGTTTACAGAGAGTGTACAGGACTGTATTGTTCAGGGTTTACAGAGAGTGTACAGGACTGTATTGTTCAGGGTTTACAGAGAGTGTTCAGGGCTGTATTGTTCAGGGTTTACAGAAAGTGTACAGGGTTGTAGTGTTCAGGATTTACTGAGAGTGTACAGGGCTGGGTTGTTCAGGATTTACAGAGAGTGTGCAGGTCTGTATTGTTCATGGTTTACAGAGAGTATGTAGGGCTGTATTGTTCAGGGTTTACTGTGAGTGTACAGGGCTGTATTGCTCGGGGTTTACAGAGAGTGTACTGGACTGTATTGCTCAGGGTTTACGGAGTGTGTACAGGGCTATCTTGTTCAAGGTTTACAGAGAGTCTCCAGGCCCGGGTTGTTCAGGGTTTACAGAGAGTGTGCAGGGCTGTATTGTTTGGGGATTACAGAGAGTGTACACGGCTGTACTGTTCAGGGATTACAGAGAGTGTACAGGGCTACTTGTTCAGGGTTTACAATGAGTGTACAGGGCTGTATTGTTCAGGGTTTACTGTGAGTGTACAGTGCTGTATTGTTCAGGGTTTACAGAGAGTTTACAGGGCTGTATTGTTCAGGGTTTACAGTGAGCGTACAGGGCTGTATTGTACAGGATATACTGAGAGTGTACAGGGCTGTATTGTTCAGGGTGTACACAGAGTGCACAGGGCTGTATTGTTCAGGGTTTACAGAGAGTTTAAAGGGTTGTATTGTTCAGGGTTTACAGTGAGCGTACAGGTCTGTATTGTTCAGGGTTTACTGTGAGCGTACAGGGCTGTATTGTTCAGGGTACACAGAGAGTGTACATAGCTGTATTGTTGAGGGTTTACAGAGAGTGTACAGGGCTGTATTGTTCAGGGTGTACAGAGAGTGTTCACGGCTGTATTGTTCAGGGTTTACTGTGAGTGGATAGGGCTGTATTGTTCAGGGTGTACAGAGAGTGTACAGGGCTGTATTGTTCAGGGTATACAGAGAGTGTACAGGGCTGTATTGTTCGGGTGTACAGAGAGTGTACAGGGCTGTATTGTTCAGGGTTTACAGAGAGTGTACAGGGCTGTATTGTTCAGGGTGTACTGTCAGTGTACAGGGCTGTATTGTTCAGGGTTTTCTGTGAGTGCACAGGGCTGTATTGTTCAGGGTATACAGAGAGTGTACAGGGCTGTATTGTTCAGGGTTTACAGAGAGTGTACAGGGCTGTATTGTTCAGGGTTTACAGAAAGTGTACAGGGCTGTATTGTTCAGGGTTTACAGAGAGTGTACAGGACTGTATTGTTCAGGATTTACTGAGAGTGTACAGGGCTGGGTTTTTCAGGATTTACAGAGAGTGTGCAGGTCTGTATTGTTCATGGTATACAGAGAGTATGTAGGGCTGTATTGTTCAGGGTTTACTGTGAGTGTACAGGGCTGTATTGCTCGGTTTTAACAGAGAGTGTACTGGACTGTATTGCTCAGGGTTCACGGAGTGTGTACAGGGCTGTCTTGTTCAAGGTTTACAGAGAGTGTACAGGGCTGTATTGTTCATGGTTTACAGAGAGTGTATAGGGCTGTATTGTTCAGGGTGTACACAGAGTGCACAGGGCTGTATTGTTCAGGGTTTACAGAGAGTTTACAATGCTGTATTGTTCAGGGTATACAGAGAGTGTACTGGGCTGTATTGTTAGGGTGTACGGAGAGGTTACAGGGCTGTATTGTTCAGAGTTTACAGAGAGTGTACAGGGCTGTATTGTTCAGGGTATACAGAGAGTGTACAGGGCTGTATTGTTCAGGGTTTACAGAGAGTGTACAGGACTGTATTGTTCAGGGTTTACAGAGAGTGTACAGGGCTGTATCGTTCAGGGTTTACAGAGAGTGTATAGGGCTGTATTGTTCAGGGTGTACACAGAGTGCACAGGGCTGTATTTTTCAGGGTTTACAGAGAGTTTACAGGGCTGTATTGTTCAGGGTATACAGAGAGTGTACAGGGCTGTTTGGTCAGGGTATACAGAGAGTGTACAGAGCTGTATTGTTCAGGGTTTACTCTGAGTGTACACGGCTGTATTGTTCAGGGTATACAGAGAGTGGACAGGGCTGTGTTGTTCAGGGTGTACAGAGAGTGTATAGGGCTGTATTGTTCAGGGTTTACAGAGAGTATACAGGGCTGTATTGTTCAGGATTTACAGAGTGTTTACAGGGCTGTATTGTTCAGGGTTTACTGTGAGCGTACAGGGCTGTATTGTTCAGGGTATACAGAGAGTGTACAGGGCTGTATTGTTCGGGTGTACAGAGAGTGTACAGTGCTGTATTGTTCAGGGTTTACAGAAAGTGTACAGGGCTGTATTGTTCAGGGTTTACAGAGAGTGTGCAGGGCTGTATTGTTCAGTGTGTTCTGTCAGTGTACAGGGCTGTATTGTTCAGGTTTTCTGTGAGTGTACAGGGCTGTATTGTTCAGGGTATACAGAGAGTGTACAGGGCTGTATTGTTCAGGGTTTACAGAGAGTGTACAGGACTGTATTGTTCAGGGTTTACAGAGAGTGTTCAGGGCTGTATTGTTCAGGGTTTACAGAAAGTGTACAGGGTGGTGGTGTTCAGGATTTACTGAGAGTGTACAGGGCTGGGTTGTTCAGGATTTACAGAGAGTGTGCAGGTATGTATTGTTCATGGTTTACAGAGAGTATGTAGGGCTGTATTGTTCAGGGTTTACTGTGAGTGTACAGGGCTGTATTGCTCGGGGTTTACAGAGAGTGTACAGGGCTGTCTTGTTCAAGGTCTACAGAGAGTGTACAGGGCCGGGTTGTTCAGGGTTTACAGAGAGTGTACAGGGCTGTATTGTTTGGGGATTACAGAGAGTGTACACGGCTGTACTGTTCAGGGATTACAGAGAGTGTACAGGGCTACTTGTTCAGGGTTTACAATGAGTGTACAGGGCTGTATTGTTCAGGGTTTACTGTGAGTGTACAGTGCTGTATTGTTCAGGGTTTACAGAGAGTTTACAGGGCTGTATTGTTCAGGGTTTACAGTGAGCGTACAGGGCTGTATTGTACAGGATATACTGAGAGTGTACAGGGCTGTATTGTTCAGGGTGTACACAGAGTGCACAGGGCTGTATTGTTCAGGGTTGACAGAGAGTTTAAAGGGTTGTATTGTTCAGGGTTTACTGTGAGTGTACAGGGCTGTATTGTTCAGGGTATACAGAGAGTGTACCGGTCTGTATTGTTCAGGGTTTACTGTGAGCGTACAGGCTGTATTGTTCAGGTTATACAGAGAGTGTACAGGGCTGTATTGTTCAGGGTTTACAGAGAGTGTACAGGACTGTATTGTTCAGGGTTTACAGAGAGTGTTCAGGGCTGTATTGTTCAGGGTTTACAGAAAGTGTACAGGGTTGTAGTGTTCAGGATTTACTGAGAGTGTACAGGGCTGGGTTGTTCAGGATTTACAGAGAGTGTGCAGTTCTGTATTGTTCATGGTTTACAGAGAGTATGTAGGGCTGTATTGTTCAGGGTTTACTGTGAGTGTACAGGGCTGTATTGCTCGGGGTTTACAGAGAGTGTACTGGACTGTATTGCTCAGGGTTTACGGAGTGTGTACAGGGCTGTCTTGTTCAAGGTTTACAGAGAGTGTACAGGGCCGGGTTGTTCAGGGTTTACAGAGAGTGTGCAGGGCTGTATTGTTTGGGGATTACAGAGAGTGTACACGGCTGTACTGTTCAGGGATTACAGAGAGTGTACAGGGCTGTATTGTTCAGGGTTTACAATGAGTGTACAGGGCTGTATTGTTCAGTGTTTACTGTGAGTGTACAGTGCTGTATTGTTCAGGGTTTACAGAGAGTGTACAGGGCTGTATTGTTCAGGGTGTACAGAGAGTGCACAGGGTTGTATTGTTCAGGGTGTACAGACAGTGTACAGGGCTGTATTGTTCAGGGTTTACAGAGAGTTTACAGGGCTGTATTGTTCATGGTATACAGAGAGTGTACAGGGCTGTATTGTTCAAGGTTTACAGAGAGTGTACAGGGCCGGGTTGTTCAGGGTTTACAGAGAGTGTGCAGGGCTGTATTGTTCGGGGATTACAGAGATTGTACAGGGCCGAGTTGTTCAGGGTTTACAGAGAGTGTACATGGCTGTATTGTTCAGGGATTACTGAGTATACTGGGCTGTATTGCTCAGGGTTTACAGTGTGTGCACAGGGCTGTATTGTACACCAATTAAAGCGAGTGTACATGGCTTAATTTTTCAGGGATTACAGAGAGTGTACAGGGCTGTACTGTTCAGGGTATACAGAGAGTGTACAGGGCTGTATTGTTCAGGGTTTACAGAAAGTGTACAGGGCTGTATTGTTCAGGGTTTACATAGAATGTACAGGGCTGTATTGTTCAGGGTGTACTGTGAGCGTACAGGGCTGTATTGTTCAGGCTATACAGAGAGTGTACAGGGCTGTATTGTTCAGGGTTTACAGAGAGTGTACAGGGCTGTATTGTTCAGGGTGTACAGAGAGTGTACACGGTTGTATTGTTCAGGGTTTACAGTGAGTGTATAGGGCTGTATTGTTCAGGGTGGACAGAGAGTGTACAGGGCTGTATTGTTCAGGGTTTACAGAGAGTGTGCAGGGCTGTATTGTTCAGTGTGTTCTGTCAGTGTACAGGGCTGTATTGTTCAGGGTTTTCTGTGAGTGTACAGGGCTGTATTGTCCAGGGTATACAGAGAGTGTACAGGGCTGTATTGTTCAGGGTTTACAGAGAGAGTACAGGAATGTATTGTTCAGGGTTTACAGAGAGTGTTCAGGGCTGTATTGTTCAGGGTTTTCAGAAAATGTACAGGGTTGTAGTGTTCAGGATTTACTGAGAGTGTACAGGGCTGGGTTGTTCAGGATTTACAGAGAGTGTGCAGGTCTGTATTGTTCATGGTTTACAGAGAGTATGTAGGGCTGTATTGTTCAGGGTTTACTGTGAGTGTACAGGGCTGTATTGCTCGGGGTTTACAGAGAGTGTACTGGACTGTATTGCTCAGGGTTTACGGAGTGTGTACAGGGCTGTCTTGTTCAAGGTCTACAGAGAGTGTACAGGCCCGGGTTGTTCAGGGTTTACAGAGAGTGTACAGGGCTGTATTGTTTGGGGATTACAGAGAGTGTACACGGCTGTACTGTTCAGGGATTACAGAGAGTGTACAGGGCTACTTGTTCAGGGTTTACAATGAGTGTACAGGGCTGTATTGTTCAGGGTTTACTGTGAGTGTACAGTGCTGTATTGTTCAGGGTTTACAGAGAGTTTACAGGGCTGTATTGTTCAGGGTTTACAGTGAGCGTACAGGGCTGTATTGTACAGGATATACTGAGAGTGTACAGGGCTGTATTGTTCAGGGTGTACACAGAGTGCACAGGGCTGTATTGTTCAGGGTTTACAGAGAGTTTAAAGGGTTGTATTGTTCAGGGTTTACTGTGAGTGTACAGGGCTGTATTGTTCAGGGTATACAGAGAGTGTACAGGTCTGTATTGTTCAGGGTTTACTGTGAGCGTACAGGGCTGTATTGTTCAGGGTACACAGAGAGTGTACATGGCTGTATTGTTGAGGGTTTACAGAGAGTGTACAGGGCTGTATTGTTCAGGGTGTACAGAGAGTGTTCACGGCTGTATTGTTCAGGGTTTACTGTGAGTGGATAGGGCTGTATTGTTCAGGGTGTACAGAGAGTGTACAGGGCTGTATTGTTCAGGGTATACAGAGAGTGTACAGGGCTGTATTGTTCGGGTGTACAGAGAGTGTACAGGGCTGTATTGTTCAGGGTTTACAGAGAGTGTACAGGGCTGTATTGTTCAGGGTTTTCTGTGAGTGCACAGGGCTGTATTGTTCAGGGTATACAGAGAGTGTACAGGGCTGTATTGTTCAGGGTTACAGAGAGTGTACAGGGCTGTATTGTTCAGGGTTTACAGAGAGTGTACAGGACTGTATTGTTCAGGATTTACTGAGAGTGTACAGGGCTGGGTTTTTCAGGATTTACAGAGTGTGTGCAGGTCTGTATTGTTCATGGTATACAGAGAGTATGTAGGGCTGTATTGTTCAGGGTTTACTGTGAGTGTACAGGGCTGTATTGCTCGGTTTTAACAGAGAGTGTACTGGACTGTATTGCTCAGGGTTTACGGAGTGTGTACAGGGCTGTCTTGTTCAAGTTTTACAGAGAGTGTACAGGGCTGTATTGTTCATGGTTTACAGAGAGTGTATAGGGCTGTACTGTTCAGGGTGTACGCAGAGTGCACAGGGCTGTATTGTTCAGGGTTTACAGAGAGTTTACAGGGCTGTATTGTTCAGGGTATACAGAGAGTGTACAGGGCTGTATTGTTCAGGTTTTACAGAGAGTGTACAGGACTGTATTGTTCAGGGTTTACAGAGAGTGTTCAGGGCTGTATTGTTCAGGGTTTACAGAGAGTGTACAGGGCTGTATCGTTCAGGGTTTACAGAGAGTGTACAGGGCTGTATTGTTCAGGGTTTACTGTGAGTGTATAGGGCTGTATTGTTCAGGGTATGCAGAGAGTGTACAGGGCTGTATTGTTCGGGTGTACAGAGAGTGTACAGGGCTGTATTGTTCAGGGTTTACAGAAAGTGTACAGGGCTGTATTGTTCAGGGTTTACAGAGAGTGTGCAGGGCTGTATTGTTCAGTGTGTTCTGTCAGTGTACAGGGCTGTATTGTTCAGGGTTTTCGGTGAGTGTACAGGGCTGTATTGTTCAGGGTATACAGAGAGTGTACAGGGCTGTATTGTTCAGGGTTTACAGAGAGTGTACAGGACTGTATTGTTCAGGGTTTACAGAGAGTGTACAGGACTGTATTGTTCAGGGTTTACAGAGAGTGTTCAGGGCTGTATTGTTCAGGGTTTACAGAAAGTGTACAGGGTTGTAGTGTTCAGGATTTACTGAGAGTGTACAGGGCTGGGTTGTTCAGGATTTACAGAGAGTGTGCAGGTCTGTATTGTTCATGGTTTACAGAGAGTATGTAGGGCTGTATTGTTCAGGGTTTACTGTGAGTGTACAGGGCTGTATTGCTCGGGGTTTACAGAGAGTGTACTGGACTGTATTGCTCAGGGTTTACGGAGTGTGTACAGGGCTATCTTGTTCAAGGTTTACAGAGAGTCTCCAGGCCCGGGTTGTTCAGGGTTTACAGAGAGTGTGCAGGGCTGTATTGTTTGGGGATTACAGAGAGTGTACACGGCTGTACTGTTCAGGGATTACAGAGAGTGTACAGGGCTACTTGTTCAGGGTTTACAATGAGTGTACAGGGCTGTATTGTTCAGGGTTTACTGTGAGTGTACAGTCCTGTATTGTTCAGGGTTTACAGAGAGTTTACAGGGCTGTATTGTTCAGGGTTTACAGTGAGCGTACAGGGCTGTATTGTACAGGATATACTGAGAGTGTACAGGGCTGTATTGTTCAGGGTGTACACAGAGTGCACAGGGCTGTATTGTTCAGGGTTTACAGAGAGTTTAAAGGGTTGTATTGTTCAGGGTTTACAGTGAGCGTACAGGTCTGTATTGTTCAGGGTTTACTGTGAGCGTACAGGGCTGTATTGTTCAGGGTACACAGAGAGTGTACATAGCTGTATTGTTGAGGGTTTACAGAGAGTGTACAGGGCTGTATTGTTCAGGGTGTACAGAGAGTGTTCACGGCTGTATTGTTCAGGGTTTACTGTGAGTGGATAGGGCTGTATTGTTCAGGGTGTACAGAGAGTGTACAGGGCTGTATTGTTCAGGGTATACAGAGAGTGTACAGGGCTGTATTGTTCGGGTGTACAGAGAGTGTACAGGGCTGTATTGTTCAGGGTTTACAGAGAGTGTACAGGGCTGTATTGTTCAGGGTGTACTGTCAGTGTACAGGGCTGTATTGTTCAGGGTTTTCTGTGAGTGCACAGGGCTGTATTGTTCAGGGTATACAGAGAGTGTACAGGGCTGTATTGTTCAGGGTTTACAGAGAGTGTACAGGGCTGTATTGTTCAGGGTTTACAGAAAGTGTACAGGGCTGTATTGTTCAGGGTTTACAGAGAGTGTACAGGACTGTATTGTTCAGGATTTACTGAGAGTGTACAGGGCTGGGTTTTTCAGGATTTACAGAGAGTGTGCAGGTCTGTATTGTTCATGGTATACAGAGAGTATGTAGGGCTGTATTGTTCAGGGTTTACTGTGAGTGTACAGGGCTGTATTGCTCGGTTTTAACAGAGAGTGTACTGGACTGTATTGCTCAGGGTTCACGGAGTGTGTACAGGGCTGTCTTGTTCAAGGTTTACAGAGAGTGTACAGGGCTGTATTGTTCATGGTTTACAGAGAGTGTATAGGGCTGTATTGTTCAGGGTGTACACAGAGTGCACAGGGCTGTATTGTTCAGGGTTTACAGAGAGTTTACAGGGCTGTATTGTTCAGGGTATACAGAGAGTGTACTGGGCTGTATTGTTAGGGTGTACGGAGAGGTTACAGGGCTGTATTGTTCAGAGTTTACAGAGAGTGTACAGGGCTGTATTGTTCAGGGTATACAGAGAGTGTACAGGGCTGTATTGTTCAGGGTTTACAGAGAGTGTACAGGACTGTATTGTTCAGGGTTTACAGAGAGTGTACAGGGCTGTATCGTTCAGGGTTTACAGAGAGTGTATAGGGCTGTATTGTTCAGGGTGTACACAGAGTGCACAGGGCTGTATTTTTCAGGGTTTACAGAGAGTTTACAGGGCTGTATTGTTCAGGGTATACAGAGAGTGTACAGGGCTGTTTGGTCAGGGTATACAGAGAGTGTACAGAGCTGTATTGTTCAGGGTTTACTCTGAGTGTACACGGCTGTATTGTTCAGGGTATACAGAGAGTGGACAGGGCTGTGTTGTTCAGGGTGTACAGAGAGTGTATAGGGCTGTATTGTTCAGGGTTTACAGAGAGTGTACAGGGCTGTATTGTTCAGGGTTTACAGAGAGTATACAGGGCTGTATTGTTCAGGATTTACAGAGTGTTTACAGGGCTGTATTGTTCAGGGTTTACTGTGAGCGTACAGGGCTGTATTGTTCAGGGTATACAGAGAGTGTACAGGGCTGTATTGTTCGGGTGTACAGAGAGTGTACAGTGCTGTATTGTTCAGGGTTTACAGAAAGTGTACAGGGCTGTATTGTTCAGGGTTTACAGAGAGTGTGCAGGGCTGTATTGTTCAGTGTGTTCTGTCAGTGTACAGGGCTGTATTGTTCAGGGTTTTCTGTGAGTGTACAGGGCTGTATTGTTCAGGGTATACAGAGAGTGTACAGGGCTGTATTGTTCAGGGTTTACTGTGAGTGTATAGGGCTGTATTGTTCAGGGTATGCAGAGAGTGTACAGGGCTGTATTGTTCGGGTGTACAGAGAGTGTACAGGGCTGTATTGTTCAGGGTTTACAGAAAGTGTACAGGGCTGTATTGTTCAGGGTTTACAGAGAGTGTGCAGGGCTGTATTGTTCAGTGTGTTCTGTCAGTGTACAGGGCTGTATTGTTCAGGGTTTTCGGTGAGTGTACAGGGCTGTATTGTTCAGGGTATACAGAGAGTGTACAGGGCTGTATTGTTCAGGGTTTACAGAGAGTGTACAGGACTGTATTGTTCAGGGTTTACAGAAAGTGTACAGGGTTGTAGTGTTCAGGATTTACTGAGAGTGTACAGGGCTGGGTTGTTCAGGATTTACAGAGAGTGTGCAGGTCTGTATTGTTCATGGTTTACAGAGAGTATGTAGGGCTGTATTGTTCAGGGTTTACTGTGAGTGTACAGGGCTGTATTGCTCGGGGTTTACAGAGAGTGTACTGGACTGTATTGCTCAGGGTTTACTGTGAGTGTACAGGGCTGTATTGCTCGGGGTTTACAGAGAGTCTCCAGGCCCGGGTTGTTCAGGGTTTACAGAGAGTGTGCAGGGCTGTATTGTTTGGGGATTACAGAGAGTGTACACGGCTGTACTGTTCAGGGATTACAGAGAGTGTACAGGGCTACTTGTTCAGGGTTTATAATGAGTGTACAGGGCTGTATTGTTCAGGGTTTACTGTGAGTGTACAGTGCTGTATTGTTCAGGGTTTACAGAGAGTTTACAGGGCTGTATTGTTCAGGGTTTACAGTGAGCGTACAGGGCTGTATTGTACAGGATATACTGAGAGTGTACAGGGCTGTATTGTTCAGGGTGTACACAGAGTGCACAGGGCTGTATTGTTCAGGGTTTACAGAGAGTTTAAAGGGTTGTATTGTTCAGGGTTTACAGTGAGCGTACAGGTCTGTATTGTTCAGGGTTTACTGTGAGCGTACAGGGCTGTATTGTTCAGGGTACACAGAGAGTGTACATAGCTGTATTGTTGAGGGTTTACAGAGAGTGTACAGGGCTGTATTGTTCAGGGTGTACAGAGAGTGTTCACGGCTGTATTGTTCAGGGTTTACTGTGAGTGGATAGGGCTGTATTGTTCAGGGTGTACAGAGAGTGTACAGGGCTGTATTGTTCAGGGTATACAGAGAGTGTACAGGGCTGTATTGTTCGGGTGTACAGAGAGTGTACAGGGCTGTATTGTTCAGGGTTTACAGAGAGTGTACAGGGCTGTATTGTTCAGGGTGTACTGTCAGTGTACAGGGCTGTATTGTTCAGGGTTTTCTGTGAGTGTACAGGGCTGTATTGTTCAGGGTATACAGAGAGTGTACAGGGCTGTATTGTTCAGGGTTTACAGAGAGTGTACAGGGCTGTATTGTTCAGGGTTTACAGAAAGTGTACAGGGCTGTATTGTTCAGGGTTTACAGAGAGTGTACAGGACTGTATTGTTCAGGATTTACTGAGAGTGTACAGGGCTGGGTTTTTCAGGATTTACAGAGAGTGTGCAGGTCTGTATTGTTCATGGTATACAGAGAGTATGTAGGGCTGTATTGTTCAGGGTTTACTGTGAGTGTACAGGGCTGTATTGCTCGGTTTTAACAGAGAGTGTACTGGACTGTATTGCTCAGGGTTCACGGAGTGTGTACAGGGCTGTCTTGTTCAAGGTTTACAGAGAGTGTACAGGGCTGTATTGTTCATGGTTTACAGAGAGTGTATAGGGCTGTATTGTTCAGGGTGTACACAGAGTGCACAGGGCTGTATTGTTCAGGGTTTACAGAGAGTTTACAGGGCTGTATTGTTCAGGGTATACAGAGAGTGTACTGGGCTGTATTGTTAGGGTGTACGGAGAGGTTACAGGGCTGTATTGTTCAGAGTTTACAGAGAGTGTACAGGGCTGTATTGTTCAGGGTATACAGAGAGTGTACAGGGCTGTATTGTTCAGGGTTTACAGAGAGTGTACAGGACTGTATTGTTCAGGGTTTACAGAGAGTGTACAGGGCTGTATCGTTCAGGGTTTACAGAGAGTGTATAGGGCTGTATTGTTCAGGGTGTACACAGAGTGCACAGGGCTGTATTTTTCAGGGTTTACAGAGAGTTTACAGGGCTGTATTGTTCAGGGTATACAGAGAGTGTACAGGGCTGTTTGGTCAGGGTATACAGAGAGTGTACAGAGCTGTATTGTTCAGGGTTTACTCTGAGTGTACACGGCTGTATTGTTCAGGGTATACAGAGAGTGGACAGGGCTGTGTTGTTCAGGGTGTACAGAGAGTGTATAGGGCTGTATTGTTCAGGGTTTACAGAGAGTGTACAGGGCTGTATTGTTCAGGGTTTACAGAGAGTATACAGGGCTGTATTGTTCAGGATTTACAGAGTGTTTACAGGGCTGTATTGTTCAGGGTTTACTGTGAGCGTACAGGGCTGTATTGTTCAGGGTATACAGAGAGTGTACAGGGCTGTATTGTTCGGGTGTACAGAGAGTGTACAGTGCTGTATTGTTCAGGGTTTACAGAAAGTGTACAGGGCTGTATTGTTCAGGGTTTACAGAGAGTGTGCAGGGCTGTATTGTTCAGGGTGTACTGTGAGCGTACAGGGCTGTACTGTTCAGGGTATACAGAGAGTGTACAGGGCTGTGTTGTTCAGGGTGTACAGAGAGTGTATAGGGCTGTATTGTTCAGCGTTTACAGAGAGTGTACAGGGCTGTATTGTTCAGGGTTTACAGAGAGTATACAGGGCTGTATTGTTCAGGATTTACAGAGTGTTTACAGGGCTGTATTGTTCAGGGTTTACTGTGAGCGTACAGGGCTGTATTGTTCAGGGTATACAGAGAGTGTACAGGGCTGTATTGTTCGGGTGTACAGAGAGTGTACAGTGCTGTATTGTTCAGGGTTTACAGAAAGTGTACAGGGCTGTATTGTTCAGGGTTTACAGAGAGTGTGCAGGGCTGTATTGTTCAGTGTGTTCTGTCAGTGTACAGGGCTGTATTGTTCAGGGTTTTCTGTGAGTGTACAGGGCTGTATTGTTCAGGGTATACAGAGAGTGTACAGGGCTGTATTGTTCAGGGTTTACAGAGAGTGTACAGGACTGTATTGTTCAGGGTTTACAGAGAGTGTTCAGGGCTGTATTGTTCAGGGTTTACAGAAAGTGTACAGGGTGGTGGTGTTCAGGATTTACTGAGAGTGTACAGGGCTGGGTTGTTCAGGATTTACAGAGAGTGTGCAGGTATGTATTGTTCATGGTTTACAGAGAGTATGTAGGGCTGTATTGTTCAGGGTTTACTGTGAGTGTACAGGGCTGTATTGCTCGGGGTTTACAGAGAGTGTACAGGGCTGTCTTGTTCAAGGTCTACAGAGAGTGTACAGGGCCGGGTTGTTCAGGGTTTACAGAGAGTGTACAGGGCTGTATTGTTTGGGGATTACAGAGAGTGTACACGGCTGTACTGTTCAGGGATTACAGAGAGTGTACAGGGCTACTTGTTCAGGGTTTACAATGAGTGTACAGGGCTGTATTGTTCAGGGTTTACTGTGAGTGTACAGTGCTGTATTGTTCAGGGTTTACAGAGAGTTTACAGGGCTGTATTGTTCAGGGTTTACAGTGAGCGTACAGGGCTGTATTGTACAGGATATACTGAGAGTGTACAGGGCTGTATTGTTCAGGGTGTACACAGAGTGCACAGGGCTGTATTGTTCAGGGTTGACAGAGAGTTTAAAGGGTTGTATTGTTCAGGGTTTACTGTGAGTGTACAGGGCTGTATTGTTCAGGGTATACAGAGAGTGTACCGGTCTGTATTGTTCAGGGTTTACTGTGAGCGTACAGGCTGTATTGTTCAGGTTATACAGAGAGTGTACAGGGCTGTATTGTTCAGGGTTTACAGAGAGTGTACAGGACTGTATTGTTCAGGGTTTACAGAGACTGTTCAGGGCTGTATTTTTCAGGGTTTACAGAAAGTGTACAGGGTTGTAGTGTTCAGGATTTACTGAGAGTGTACAGGGCTGGGTTGTTCAGGATTTACAGAGAGTGTGCAGTTCTGTATTGTTCATGGTTTACAGAGAGTATGTAGGGCTGTATTGTTCAGGGTTTACTGTGAGTGTACAGGGCTGTATTGCTCGGGGTTTACAGAGAGTGTACTGGACTGTATTGCTCAGGGTTTACGGAGTGTGTACAGGGCTGTCTTGTTCAAGGTTTACAGAGAGTGTACAGGGCCGGGTTGTTCAGGGTTTACAGAGTGTACATTGCTGTATTGTTCAGTGTGTACACAGAGCTTACAGTGCTGTATTGTTCATCGTTTACAAAGAGTATGTAGGGCTGTATGGTTCAGGGTTTACAGTGAGGATACAGGGCTGTGTTGTTCAGGGTTTACAGAGTGTGCAGGGCCGAGTTGTTCAGGGTTTACAGAGAGTGTACAGTGCTGTATTGTTCGGAGTTTACAAAGAGTGTACAGGGCTTAATTGTTCTGGGTTTACAGAGAGTGTATAGGGCTGTATTGTTCAGGGTATACAGAGAGTGTACAGGGCTGTATTGTTAGAGTGTACAGAGAATGTACAGGGCTGTATTGTTCAAGGTTTACAGAGAGTGTAAAGGGCTGTATTGTTCAGGGTGCACAGAGAGTGTACTCGGCTGTATTGTTCAGGCTTTACTGTGAGTGTACAGGGCTGTATTGTTCAGTGTTTACGGAGAGTGTACATGGCTGTACTGTTCAGGGTTTGCTGTGAGTGTACCGGGCTGTATTGTTCAGGGTGTACTGTCAGTGTACAGTGCTGTATTGTTCAGTGATTACAGTGAGTGTACAGGGCTGTATTGTTCAGGATATACAGAGAGTGTACAGGGCTGTATTGTTCAGGGTGTTCACAGAGTGCGCAGGGCTGTATTGTTGAGGGTTTACAGAGAGTTTAAAGGGCTGTATTGTTCAGGGTTTACTGTGAGTGTACAGGGCTGTATTGTTCAGGGTGTACTGTCAGTGTACAGTGCTGTATTGTTCAGTGATTACAGTGAGTGTACAGGGCTGTATTGTTCAGGATATACAGAGAGTTTAAAGGGCTGTATTGTTCAGGGTTTACTGTGAGTGTACAGGGCTGTATTGTTCAGGGTATACAGAGAGTGTACCGGTCTGTATTGTTCAGGGTTTACTGTGAGCGTACAGGCTGTATTGTTCAGGTTATACAGAGAGTGTTCAGGGCTGTATTGTTCAGGGTTTACAGAAAGTGTACAGGGTTGTAGTGTTCAGGATTTACTGAGAGTGTACAGGGCTGGGTTGTTCAGGATTTACAGAGAGTGTGCAGTTCTGTATTGTTCATGGTTTACAGAGAGTATGTAGGGCTGTATTGTTCAGGGTTTACTGTGAGTGTACAGGGCTGTATTGCTCGGGGTTTACAGAGAGTGTACTGGACTGTATTGCTCAGGGTTTACGGAGTGTGTACAGGGCTGTCTTGTTCAAGGTTTACAGAGAGTGTACAGGGCCGGGTTGTTCAGGTTTTACAGAGAGTGTGCAGGGCTGTATTGTTTGGGGATTACAGAGAGTGTACACGGCTGTACTGTTCAGGGATTACAGAGAGTGTACAGGGCTACTTGTTCAGGGTTTACAATGAGTGTACAGGGCTGTATTGTTCAGGGTTTACTGTGAGTGTACAGTGCTGTATTGTTCAGGGTTTACAGAGAGTGTACAGGGCTGTATTGTTCAGGGTTTACAGTGAGCATACAGGGCTGTATTGTACAGGATATACAGAGAGTGTACAGGGCTGTATTGTTCAGGGTGTACACAGAGTGCACAGGGCTGTATTGTTCAGGGTTTACAGAGAGTTTAAAGGGTTGTATTGTTCAGGGTTTACTGTGAGTGTACATGGCTGTATTGTTCAGGGTATACAGAGAGTGTACAGGTCTGTATTGTTCAGGGTTTACTGTGAGCGTACATGGCTGTATTGTTCAGGGTACACAGAGAGTGTACATGGCTGTATTGTTGAGGGTTTACAGAGAGTGTACAGGGCTGTATTGTTCAGGGTGTACAGAGAGTGTTCACGGCTGTATTGTTCAGGGTTTACTGTGAGTGGATAGGGCTGTATTGTTCAGGGTGTACAGAGAGTGTACAGGGCTGTATTGTTCGGGTGTACAGAGAGTGTACAGGGCTGTATTGTTCAGGGTTTACAGAGAGTGTACAGGGCTGTATTGTTCAGGGTGTACTGTCAGTGTACAGGGCTGTATTGTTCAGGGTTTTCTGTGAGTGTACAGGGCTGCATTGTTCAGGGTATACAGAGAGTGTACAGGGCTGTATTGTTCAGGGTTTACAGAGAGTGTACAGGTCTGTATTGTTCAGGGTTTACAGAAAGTGTACAGGGCTGTATTGTTCAGGGTTTACAGAGAGTGTACAGGACTGTATTGTTCAGGATTTACTGAGAGTGTACAGGGCTGGGTTGTTCAGGATTTACAGAGAGTGTGCAGGTCTGTATTGTTCATGGTTTACAGAGAGTATGTAGGGCTGTATTGTTCAGGGTTTAGTGTGAGTGTACAGGGCTGCACTGCTCGGATTTAACAGAGAGTGTACTGGACTGTATTGCTCAGGGTTTACGGAGTGTGTACAGGGCTGTCTTGTTCAAGGTTTACAGAGAGTGTACAGGGCTGTATTGTTCATGGTTTACAGAGAGTGTATAGGGCTTTATTGTTCAGGGTGTACACAGAGTGCACAGGGCTGTATTGTTCAGGGTTTACAGAGAGTTTACAGGGCTGTATTGTTCAGGGTATACAGAGAGTGTTCAGGGCTGTATTGTTCAGGGTTTACAGAGAGTTTACAGGGCTCTATTGTTCAGGGTATACAGAGAGTGTACTGGGCTGTATTGTTAGGGTGTACCGGGAGTGTACAGGGCTGTATTGTTCAGGGTTCACAGAGACTGTACAGGACTGTTTTGTTCAGGGTATACAGAGAGTGTACAGGGCTGTATTGTTCAGGGTTTACTCTGAGTGTACACGGCTGTATTGTTCAGGGTATGCAGAGAGTGGACAGGGCTGTGTTGTTCAGGGTGTACAGAGAGTGTATAGGGCTGTATTGTTCAGGGTTTACAGAGAATATACAGGGCTGTATTGTTCAGGGTATACAGAGAGTATACAGGGCTGTATTGTTCAGGGTTTACAGAGAGTGTGCAGGGCTGTATTGTTCAGGGTTTACAGTGAGCGTACAGGGCTGTATTGTACAGGATATACAGAGAGTGTACAGGGCTGTATTGTTCAGGGTGTACACAGAGTGCACAGGGCTGTATTGTTCAGGGTTTACAGAGAGTTTAAAGGGTTGTATTGTTCAGGGTTTACTGTGAGTGTACAGGGCTGTATTGTTCAGGGTATACAGAGAGTGTACAGGTCTGTATTGTTCAGGGTTTTCTGTGAGCGTACAGGGCTGTATTGTTCAGGGTACACAGAGAGTGTACATGGCTGTATTGTTGAGGGTTTACAGAGAGTGTACAGGGCTGTATTGTTCAGGGTGTACAGAGAGTGTTCACGGCTGTATTGTTCAAGGTTTACTGTGAGTGGATAGGGCTGTATTGTTCAGGGTGTACAGAGAGTGTACAGGGCTGTATCGTTCAGGGTGTACAGAGAGTGTACAGGGCTGTATTGTTCAGCGTTTCATGTGAGTGTACAGGGCTGTATTGTTCAGGGTATACAGAGAGTGTATGGGGCTGTATTATTCTGGGTGTACAGAGAGTGTACAGGGCTGTATTGTTCAGGGTGTACAGAGAGTGTACACAGCTGTATTGTTCAGGGTTTACTGTGAGTGTATAGGGCTGTATTGTTCAGGGTATACAGAGAGTGTACAGTGCTGTATTGTTCAGGTTATACAGAGAGTGCACAGGGTTGTATTGTTCAGGGTGTACAGAGAGCTTACAGGGCTGTATTGTTCAGGGTATACAGAGAGTGTACAGGGCTGTACAGTTCGGGTGCACAGACAGTGTACAGGGCTGTATTGTTCAGGGTTTACTGTGAGTGTACAGGGCTGTATTGTTCAGGGTTTACAGAGAGTGTACAGGACTCTATTGTTCAGGATTTACTGAGAGTGTACAGGGCTGTGTTGTTCAGGATTTACAGAGAGTGTGCAGGTCTGTATTGTTCATGGTTTACAGAGAGTATGTAGGGCTGTATTGTTCAGGGTTTACTGTGAGTGTACAGGGCTGTATTGCTCGGGGTTTACGGAATGTGTGCAGGGCTGTATTGTTCAAGGTTTACAGAGAGTGTACAGGGCCGTGTTGTTCAGGGTTTACAGAGAGTGTGCAGGGATGTATTGTTCGGGGATTACAGAGAGTGTACACTGCTGTACTGTTCAGGGATTACAGAGAGTGTACAGGGCTACTTGTTCAGGGTTTACAATGAGTGTACAGGGCTGTATTGTTCAGGGTTTTCAGAGTGTACATTGCTGTATTGTTCAGTGTGTACACAGAGCTTACAGTGCTGTATTGTTCATCGTTTACAAAGAGTATGTAGGGCTGTATGGTTCAGGGTTTACAGTGAGGGTACAGGGCTGTGTTGTTCAGGGTTTACAGAGTGTGCAGGGCCGAGTTGTTCAGGGTTTACAGAGAGTGTACAGTGCTGTATTGTTCGGAGTTTACAAAGAGTGTACAGGGCTTAATTGTTCTGGGTTTACAGAGAGTGTATAGGGCTGTATTGTTCAGGGTATACAGAGAGTGTACAGGGCTGTATTGTTAGAGTGTACAGAGAATGTACAGGGCTGTATTGTTCAAGGTTTACAGAGAGTGTAAAGGGCTGTATTGTTCAGGGTGCACAGAGAGTGTACTCGGCTGTATTGTTCAGGCTTTACTGTGAGTGTACAGGGCTGTATTGTTCAGTGTTTACGGAGAGTGTACATGGCTGTACTGTTCAGGGTTTGCTGTGAGTGTACCGGGCTGTATTGTTCAGGGTGTACTGTCAGTGTACAGTGCTGTATTGTTCAGTGATTACAGTGAGTGTACAGGGCTGTATTGTTCAGAGTTTACAGAGAGTGTACAGGGCTGTACTGTTCAGGGTTTGCTGTGAGTGTACCGGGCTGTATTGTTCACGGTGTACTGTCAGTGTACAGTGCTGTATTGTTCAGTGATTACAGTGAGTGTACAGGGCTGTATTGTTCGGGGTTTACAGAGTGTACATGGCTGTATTGTACAGCGATTACAGAGAGTGTACACGACTTAATTGTTTTTCGTTTACAGAGAGTGTACAGGGCTGTACTGTTCAGGGTATCCAGAGATTGTATAGAGGCTGTATTTTTCAGTGTGTACACAGAGCTTACAGTTCTGTCTTGTTCATGGTTTACAGTGAGTAGGTAGGGCTGTATTGTTCAGGGTTTACAGAGAGTGTACAGGGCCTGGTTGTTCAGGGTTTACGGAGAGTGTGCACTGCTGTATTGTTCGTGGTTTACACAGTGAACATAGCTGTATTGTACAGCGATTACAGCGAATGTATACGGCTTAATTGTTCAGGGTTTACAGAGAGTGTACATGGCTGTACTGTTTAGGGTATACAGAGAGTGTACAGAGGCTGGATTCTTCAGTGTGTACACAGAGCTTACTGTGCTGTATTGTTCATGGTTTACAGAGAGTGTACAGGACTGTATTGTTCATGGTTTACAGAGAGGGTACAGGGCTGTATTGTTCAGGATTTACAGAGAGTGTACAGGGCTGTGTTGTTCAGGGTTTACAGAGAGTGTCCAGGGCTGTATTGTTCAGGGTTTACAGAGAGTGTACAGGGCTGTATTGTTCGGGGTTTACAGAGTGTACATGGGTGTAATATACAGCGATTACAGCGAGTGTACACGACTTAATTGTTTTTCGGTTACAGAGAGTGTACAGGGCTGTACTGTTCAGGGAATACAGAGAGTTACCAGAGGCTGTATTTTTCAGTGTGTACACAGAGCTTACAGTGCTGTCTTGTTCATGGTTTACAGAGAGTGTACAGGCCTGTATTGTTCATGGTTTACAGAGAGTGTACAGGGCTGTATTGTTCAGGGTTTACAGAGAGTGTACAGGGCTGTGTTGTTCAGGGTTTACAGAGAGTGTCCAGGGCTGTATTGTTCAGGGTTTACAGAGAGTGTACAGGGCTGTATTGTTCGGGGGTAACAGAGTGTACATGGGTGTAATATACAGCGATTACAGCGAGTGTACACGACTTAATTGTTTTTCGGTTACAGAGAGTGTACAGGGCTGTACTGTTCAGGGAATACAGAGGCTGTATTTTTCAGTGTGTACACAGAGCTTACAGTGCTGTCTTGTTCATGGTTTACAGAGAGTGTACAGTGCTTGTATTGTTCAGGGTTTACAGAGTGTACATGGCTGTATTGTACAGTTATTACAGCGAGCGTACACGGCTTAATTGTTCAGGGTTTATTGAGAGTGTACAGGTCTGTCCTGTTCAGGGTACACATAGAGTGCACAGGGCTGTATTGTTCAGGTTTTACAGAGAGTATACAGGGCTGTATTGTTCAGGGTGTATAGAGAGTGAACCGGACTGTATTGTACAGGATTTAATGAGAGTGTACAGGGCTGTATTGCTCAGGGTTTACAGAGAGTGTACAGGGCTGTATTGTTCAGGGTTTACAGTGAGTGTACAGGGCTGTATTGTTCAAGGTTTACAGAGAGTGTACAGGGCTGTATTGTTCAGGATTTACAGAGAGTGTAAAGGGCTGTATTGTTCAGGGTTTACAGTGAGTGTACAGGGCTGTATTGTTCAGGGTTTACAGAGAGTGTACAGGGCTGTATTGTTCAGGGTATACAGAGAGTGTACAGGGCTGTATTATTCAGGGTGTACAGAGAGTGTACAGGGCTGTATTGTTCAGCGTTTACTGAGAGTGTACAGGGCTGCATTGTTCAGGGTTTCCTGAGAGTGTACAGGGCTGTATTGTTCAGGGTTTACAGTGAGTGTACAGGGCTATATTGTTCGGCGTTTACAGAGAGTGTACAGGGCTGAATTGCACAGGGTTTACATTGAGTTTACAGTGCTGTATTGTTCAGGGTTAACCGAGAGTGTACAGGGCCTGGTTGTTCACGGTTTACAGAGAGTGTGCACTGCTGTATTGTTCGTGGTTTACAGAGTGAACATGGCTGTATTGTACAGCGATTACAGCGAGTGTACACAGCTTAATTGTTCAGGGTTTACAGAGAGTGTACATGGCTGTACTGTTCAGGGTATACAGAGAGTGTACAGAGGCTGTATTGTTCAAGGTTTACGAGAGTGTACAGGGCCGGGTTGATCAGGGTTTACAGTGAGGGGACAGGGCTGTATTGTTCAGGGTATACAGGGAGTGTACAGAGGCTTTATTCTTCAGTGTGTACACAGAGAGTGTACAGGGCTGTATTGTTCATCGTTTACAGAGAGTATGTACGGCTGTATGGTTCAGGGTTTCCAGTGAGGGTACAGGGCTGTGTTGTTCAGGGTTTACAGAGTGTGCAGGGCCGAGTTGTTCGGGGTTTACTGAGAGTGTACAGTGCTGCATTGTTCAGGATTTCCTGAGAGGGTGCAGGGCCGAGTTGTTCAGGGTTTACTGTGAGTGTGCAGGGCTATATTGCTCAGGGTTTACAGTGAGTGTACAGGGCTGAATTGCTCAGGGTTTACAGAGTGTGTACAGGGCCTGGTTGTTCAGGGTTTACAGAGAGTGTGCACTGCTGTATTGTTCGTGGTTTACACAGTGAACATGGCTGTATTGTACAGCGATTACAGCAAATGTATACGGCTTAATTGTTCAGGGTTTACAGAGAGTGTACATGGCTGTATTGTTCATGGTTTACAGAGTGTATGTAGGGCTGTATTGTTTCAGGGTTTACAGAAAGTGTACAGGGCTGTGTTGTTCAGGGTTTACAGAGAGTGTACAGGGCTGTGTTGTTCATGGTTTACAGAGAGTGTACAGGGCTGTATTGTTCAGGGTATACAGAGAGTGTACAGGGCTGTATTGCTCAAGGCTTACGAGAGTGTACAGGGCCGGGTTGATCAGGGTTTACAGTGAGGGTACTGGGCTGTATTGTTCGGGGATTACAGGGTGTACAGGGCTACTTGTTCAGGGTTTACAGAGTGTACATTGCTGTATTGTTCAGTGTGTACACAGAGCTTACAGTGCTGTATTGTTCATCGTTTACAGAGAGTATGTAGGGCTGTATGGTTCAGGGTTTACAGTGAGTGTACAGGGCTGTGTTGTTCAGGGTTTACAGAGTGTGCAGGGCCGAGTTGTTCAGGGTTTACAGAGAGTGTTCAGGACTGTATTGTTCGGAGTTTACAGAGAGTGTACAGGGCTGTACTGTTCAGGGTTTACAGTGAGTGTACAGGGCTGTGTTGTTCAGAGTTTACAGAGAGTGTACAGGGCTGTATTGTTCAGGGTTTACAGAGAGTGTACAGGGCTGTACTGTTCAGGGTTTACACTGAGTGTACAGGGCTGTGTTGTTCAGGGTTTACAGAGAGTGTACAGGGCCGAGTTGTTCAGGGTTTACAGAGAGTGTACAGGGCTGTATTGTTCAGAGTGGACTGAGAGTGTACAGGGCTGTATTATTCAAGGTTTACAGTAAAGAAACAAGGCTGTATTGTTCAGTTATTACAGAGAGTGTACAGAGCTGTGTTGTTCAGAGTTGACTGAGAGTGTAAAGGCCTGTATTGTTCATGGTTTACAGTGAGTGTACAGGGCTGTATTGGTCATTGTGTACACAGAGCTTACAGGACTGTATTGTTCAGGGTGTACAGAGAGTGTATGGGGCTGTATTGAGGAGGGTTTACAGTGAGTGTACAGGGCTGTATTGTTCAGGGATTACAGAGAGTGTACTGGGCTGCACTGTTCAGGGTATACCGAGACTGTACAAGGCTGTATTATTCAGGGATTATAGAGTGTACAGGGCTGAGTTGTTAAGGGTTTATAGTGAGAGTACAGGGCTGTATTGTTTGGGGTTTACAGAGTGTGCAGGGCTGTGTTGTTCAGGGTTTACAGTGAGTGTACAGGGCTGAATTGTTCAGGATGTACAGAGAGTGTATAGGGCTGTATTGTTCAGGGTTTACAGACAGTATACAGGGCTGTATTGTTCAGGGTGTACACAGAGTGCACAGGGCTGTATTGTTCAGGGTTTACAGAGAGTTTACAGGGCTGTATTGATCATGGTATGCAGAGAGTGTACAGGGCTGTATTGTTAGGGTGTACAGAGAGCGTACAGGGCTGTATTGTTCAGGGTTTGCTGTGAGTGTACAGGGCTGTATTGTTCAGGGTTTACAGAGAGTGTACAGGACTGTATTGTTCAGGGTGTACAGAGAGTGTACATGGCTGTATTGTTCAGGGTTGACTGTGAGTGTACAGGGCTGTATTGTTCAGGTTATACAGAGAGTGTACCGGGCTGTATTGTTCAGGGTTTACTCTGAGTGTACGTGGCCGTATTGTTCAGGGTATACAGAGAGTGTACAGGGTTGTATTGTTCAGGGTGTACAGAGAGTGATTAGGGCTGTATTGTTCAGGGTTTACTCTGAGTGTACACGGCTGTATTGTTCAGGGTGTACACAGAGTGCACAGGGCTGTATTGTTCAGGGTTTACAGAGAGTTTACAGGGCTGTATTGTTCAGGGTATACAGAGAGTGTACAGGGCTGTATTGTTGGGGTGTACAGAGAGTGTACAGGGCTGTATTGTTCAGGGTTTACTGTGAGTGTACAGGGCTGTGTTGTTCAGGGTTTACAGAGAGTGTACAGGTCTGTATTGTTCAGGGTTTACTGTGAGCGCACAGGGCTGTATTGTTCAGGGTATACAGAGAGTGTACAGGGCTGTATCGTTCAGGGTTTACAGAGAGTGTACAGGGCTGTATTGTTCAGCGTTTCATGTGAGTGTACAGGGCTGTATTGTTCAGGGTATACAGAGAGTGTATGGGGCTGTATTATTCTGGGTGTACAGAGAGTGTACAGGGCTGTATTGTTCAGGGTGTACAGAGAGTGTACACAGCTGTATTGTTCAGGGTTTACTGTGAGTGTATAGGGCTGTATTGTTCAGGGTATACAGAGAGTGTACAGTGCTGTATTGTTCAGGTTATACAGAGAGTGTACGGGGCTGTATTGTTCAGGGTTTACAGTGAGTATACAGGGCTGTATTGTTCATGGTGTACACAGAGTGCACAGGGTTGTATTGTTCAGGGTGTACAGAGAGCTTACAGGGCTGTATTGTTCAGGGTATACAGAGAGTGTACAGGGCTGTACAGTTCGGGTGCACAGACAGTGTACAGGGCTGTATTGTTCAGGGTTTACTGTGAGTGTACAGGGCTGTATTGTTCAGGGTTTACAGAGAGTGTACAGGACTCTATTGTTCAGGATTTACTGAGAGTGTACAGGGCTGTGTTGTTCAGGATTTACAGAGAGTGTGCAGGTCTGTATTGTTCATGGTTTACAGAGAGTATGTAGGGCTGTATTGTTCAGGGTTTACTGTGAGTGTACAGGGCTGTATTGCTCGGGGTTTACGGAATGTGTGCAGGGCTGTATTGTTCAAGGTTTACAGAGAGTGTACAGGGCCGTGTTGTTCAGGGTTTACAGAGAGTGTACAGTGCTGTATTGTTCGGAGTTTACAAAGAGTGTACAGGGCTTAATTGTTCTGGGTTTACAGAGAGTGTATAGGGCTGTATTGTTCAGGGTATACAGAGAGTGTACAGGGCTGTATTGTTAGAGTGTACAGAGAATGTACAGGGCTGTATTGTTCAAGGTTTACAGAGAGTGTAAAGGGCTGTATTGTTCAGGGTGCACAGAGAGTGTACTCGGCTGTATTGTTCAGGCTTTACTGTGAGTGTACAGGGCTGTATTGTTCAGTGTTTACGGAGAGTGTACATGGCTGTACTGTTCAGGGTTTGCTGTGAGTGTACCGGGCTGTATTGTTCAGGGTGTACTGTCAGTGTACAGTGCTGTATTGTTCAGTGATTACAGTGAGTGTACAGGGCTGTATTGTTCAGAGTTTACAGAGAGTGTACAGGGCTGTACTGTTCAGGGTTTGCTGTGAGTGTACCGGGCTGTATTGTTCACGGTGTACTGTCAGTGTACAGTGCTGTATTGTTCAGTGATTACAGTGAGTGTACAGGGCTGTATTGTTCGGGGTTTACAGAGTGTACATGGCTGTATTGTACAGCGATTACAGAGAGTGTACACGACTTAATTGTTTTTCGTTTACAGAGAGTGTACAGGGCTGTACTGTTCAGGGTATCCAGAGATTGTATAGAGGCTGTATTTTTCAGTGTGTACACAGAGCTTACAGTTCTGTCTTGTTCATGGTTTACAGTGAGTAGGTAGGGCTGTATTGTTCAGGGTTTACAGAGAGTGTACAGGGCCTGGTTGTTCAGGGTTTACGGAGAGTGTGCACTGCTGTATTGTTCGTGGTTTACACAGTGAACATAGCTGTATTGTACAGCGATTACAGCGAATGTATACGGCTTAATTGTTCAGGGTTTACAGAGAGTGTACATGGCTGTACTGTTTAGGGTATACAGAGAGTGTACAGAGGCTGGATTCTTCAGTGTGTACACAGAGCTTACTGTGCTGTATTGTTCATGGTTTACAGAGAGTGTACAGGACTGTATTGTTCATGGTTTACAGAGAGGGTACAGGGCTGTATTGTTCAGGATTTACAGAGAGTGTACAGGGCTGTGTTGTTCAGGGTTTACAGAGAGTGTCCAGGGCTGTATTGTTCAGGGTTTACAGAGAGTGTACAGGGCTGTATTGTTCGGGGTTTACAGAGTGTACATGGGTGTAATATACAGCGATTACAGCGAGTGTACACGACTTAATTGTTTTTCGGTTACAGAGAGTGTACAGGGCTGTACTGTTCAGGGAATACAGAGAGTTACCAGAGGCTGTATTTTTCAGTGTGTACACAGAGCTTACAGTGCTGTCTTGTTCATGGTTTACAGAGAGTGTACAGGCCTGTATTGTTCATGGTTTACAGAGAGTGTACAGGGCTGTATTGTTCAGGGTTTACAGAGAGTGTACAGGGCTGTGTTGTTCAAGGTTTACAGAGAGTGTCCAGGGCTGTATTGTTCAGGGTTTACAGAGAGTGTACAGGGCTGTATTGTTCGGGGGTAACAGAGTGTACATGGGTGTAATATACAGCGATTACAGCGAGTGTACACGACTTAATTGTTTTTCGGTTACAGAGAGTGTACAGGGCTGTACTGTTCAGGGAATACAGAGAGTTACCAGAGGCTGTATTTTTCAGTGTGTACACAGAGCTTACAGTGCTGTCTTGTTCATGGTTTACAGAGAGTGTACAGTGCTTGTATTGTTCAGGGTTTACAGAGTGTACATGGCTGTATTGTACAGTTATTACAGCGAGCGTACACGGCTTAATTGTTCAGGGTTTATTGAGAGTGTACAGGTCTGTCCTGTTCAGGGTACACATAGAGTGCACAGGGCTGTATTGTTCAGGTTTTACAGAGAGTATACAGGGCTGTATTGTTCAGGGTGTATAGAGAGTGAACCGGACTGTATTGTACAGGATTTAATGAGAGTGTACAGGGCTGTATTGCTCAGGGTTTACAGAGAGTGTACAGGGCTGTATTGTTCAGGGTTTACAGTGAGTGTACAGGGCTGTATTGTTCAAGGTTTACAGAGAGTGTACAGGGCTGTATTGTTCAGGATTTACAGAGAGTGTAAAGGGCTGTATTGTTCAGGGTTTACAGTGAGTGTACAGGGCTGTATTGTTCAGGGTTTACAGAGAGTGTACAGGGCTGTATTGTTCAGGGTATACAGAGAGTGTACAGGGCTGTATTATTCAGGGTGTACAGAGAGTGTACAGGGCTGTATTGTTCAGCGTTTACTGAGAGTGTACAGGGCTGCATTGTTCAGGGTTTCCTGAGAGTGTACAGGGCTGTATTGTTCAGGGTTTACAGTGAGTGTACAGGGCTATATTGTTCGGCGTTTACAGAGAGTGTACAGGGCTGAATTGCACAGGGTTTACATTGAGTTTACAGTGCTGTATTGTTCAGGGTTAACCGAGAGTGTACAGGGCCTGGTTGTTCACGGTTTACAGAGAGTGTGCACTGCTGTATTGTTCGTGGTTTACAGAGTGAACATGGCTGTATTGTACAGCGATTACAGCGAGTGTACACAGCTTAATTGTTCAGGGTTTACAGAGAGTGTACATGGCTGTACTGTTCAGGGTATACAGAGAGTGTACAGAGGCTGTATTGTTCAAGGTTTACGAGAGTGTACAGGGCCGGGTTGATCAGGGTTTACAGTGAGGGGACAGGGCTGTATTGTTCAGGGTATACAGGGAGTGTACAGAGGCTTTATTCTTCAGTGTGTACACAGAGAGTGTACAGGGCTGTATTGTTCATCGTTTACAGAGAGTATGTACGGCTGTATGGTTCAGGGTTTCCAGTGAGGGTACAGGGCTGTGTTGTTCAGGGTTTACAGAGTGTGCAGGGCCGAGTTGTTCGGGGTTTACTGAGAGTGTACAGTGCTGCATTGTTCAGGATTTCCTGAGAGGGTGCAGGGCCGAGTTGTTCAGGGTTTACTGTGAGTGTGCAGGGCTATATTGCTCAGGGTTTACAGTGAGTGTACAGGGCTGAATTGCTCAGGGTTTACAGAGTGTGTACAGGGCCTGGTTGTTCAGGGTTTACAGAGAGTGTGCACTGCTGTATTGTTCGTGGTTTACACAGTGAACATGGCTGTATTGTACAGCGATTACAGCAAATGTATACGGCTTAATTGTTCAGGGTTTACAGAGAGTGTACATGGCTGTATTGTTCATGGTTTACAGAGTGTATGTAGGGCTGTATTGTTTCAGGGTTTACAGAAAGTGTACAGGGCTGTGTTGTTCAGGGTTTACAGAGAGTGTACAGGGCTGTGTTGTTCATGGTTTACAGAGAGTGTACAGGGCTGTATTGTTCAGGGTATACAGAGAGTGTACAGGGCTGTATTGCTCAAGGCTTACGAGAGTGTACAGGGCCGGGTTGATCAGGGTTTACAGTGAGGGTACTGGGCTGTATTGTTCGGGGATTACAGGGTGTACAGGGCTACTTGTTCAGGGTTTACAGAGTGTACATTGCTGTATTGTTCAGTGTGTACACAGAGCTTACAGTGCTGTATTGTTCATCGTTTACAGAGAGTATGTAGGGCTGTATGGTTCAGGGTTTACAGTGAGTGTACAGGGCTGTGTTGTTCAGGGTTTACAGAGTGTGCAGGGCCGAGTTGTTCAGGGTTTACAGAGAGTGTTCAGGACTGTATTGTTCGGAGTTTACAGAGAGTGTACAGGGCTGTACTGTTCAGGGTTTACAGTGAGTGTACAGGGCTGTGTTGTTCAGAGTTTACAGAGAGTGTACAGGGCTGTATTGTTCAGGGTTTACAGAGAGTGTACAGGGCTGTACTGTTCAGGGTTTACACTGAGTGTACAGGGCTGTGTTGTTCAGGGTTTACAGAGAGTGTACAGGGCCGAGTTGTTCAGGGTTTACAGAGAGTGTACAGGGCTGTATTGTTCAGAGTGGACTGAGAGTGTACAGGGCTGTATTATTCAAGGTTTACAGTAAAGAAACAAGGCTGTATTGTTCAGTTATTACAGAGAGTGTACAGAGCTGTGTTGTTCAGAGTTGACTGAGAGTGTAAAGGCCTGTATTGTTCATGGTTTACAGTGAGTGTACAGGGCTGTATTGGTCATTGTGTACACAGAGCTTACAGGACTGTATTGTTCAGGGTGTACAGAGAGTGTATGGGGCTGTATTGAGGAGGGTTTACAGTGAGTGTACAGGGCTGTATTGTTCAGGGATTACAGAGAGTGTACTGGGCTGCACTGTTCAGGGTATACCGAGACTGTACAAGGCTGTATTATTCAGGGATTATAGAGTGTACAGGGCTGAGTTGTTAAGGGTTTATAGTGAGAGTACAGGGCTGTATTGTTTGGGGTTTACAGAGTGTGCAGGGCTGTGTTGTTCAGGGTTTACAGTGAGTGTACAGGGCTGAATTGTTCAGGATGTACAGAGAGTGTATAGGGCTGTATTGTTCAGGGTTTACAGACAGTATACAGGGCTGTATTGTTCAGGGTGTACACAGAGTGCACAGGGCTGTATTGTTCAGGGTTTACAGAGAGTTTACAGGGCTGTATTGATCATGGTATGCAGAGAGTGTACAGGGCTGTATTGTTAGGGTGTACAGAGAGCGTACAGGGCTGTATTGTTCAGGGTTTGCTGTGAGTGTACAGGGCTGTATTGTTCAGGGTTTACAGAGAGTGTACAGGACTGTATTGTTCAGGGTGTACAGAGAGTGTACATGGCTGTATTGTTCAGGGTTGACTGTGAGTGTACAGGGCTGTATTGTTCAGGTTATACAGAGAGTGTACCGGGCTGTATTGTTCAGGGTTTACTCTGAGTGTACGTGGCCGTATTGTTCAGGGTATACAGAGAGTGTACAGGGTTGTATTGTTCAGGGTGTACAGAGAGTGATTAGGGCTGTATTGTTCAGGGTTTACTCTGAGTGTACACGGCTGTATTGTTCAGGGTGTACACAGAGTGCACAGGGCTGTATTGTTCAGGGTTTACAGAGAGTTTAAAGGGCTGTATTGTTCATGGTATACAGAGAGTGTACAGGGCTGTATTGTTGGGGTGTACAGAGAGTGTACAGGGCTGTATTGTTCAGGGTTTACTGTGAGTGTACAGGGCTGTGTTGTTCAGGGTTTACAGAGAGTGTACAGGTCTGTATTGTTCAGGGTTTACTGTGAGCGCACAGGGCTGTATTGTTCAGGGTATACAGAGAGTGTACAGGGCTGTATCGTTCAGGGTTTACAGAGAGTGTACAGGGCTGTATTGTTCAGCGTTTCATGTGAGTGTACAGGGCTGTATTGTTCAGGGTATACAGAGAGTGTATGGGGCTGTATTATTCTGGGTGTACAGAGAGTGTACAGGGCTGTATTGTTCAGGGTGTACAGAGAGTGTACACAGCTGTATTGTTCAGGGTTTACTGTGAGTGTATAGGGCTGTATTGTTCAGGGTATACAGAGAGTGTACAGTGCTGTATTGTTCAGGTTATACAGAGAGTGTACGGGGCTGTATTGTTCAGGGTTTACAGTGAGTATACAGGGCTGTATTGTTCATGGTGTACACAGAGTGCACAGGGTTGTATTGTTCAGGGTGTACAGAGAGCTTACAGGGCTGTATTGTTCAGGGTATACAGAGAGTGTACAGGGCTGTACAGTTCGGGTGCACAGACAGTGTACAGGGCTGTATTGTTCAGGGTTTACTGTGAGTGTACAGGGCTGTATTGTTCAGGGTTTACAGAGAGTGTACAGGACTCTATTGTTCAGGATTTACTGAGAGTGTACAGGGCTGTGTTGTTCAGGATTTACAGAGAGTGTGCAGGTCTGTATTGTTCATGGTTTACAGAGAGTATGTAGGGCTGTATTGTTCAGGGTTTACTGTGAGTGTACAGGGCTGTATTGCTCGGGGTTTACGGAATGTGTGCAGGGCTGTATTGTTCAAGGTTTACAGAGAGTGTACAGGGCCGTGTTGTTCAGGGTTTACAGAGAGTGTACAGTGCTGTATTGTTCGGAGTTTACAAAGAGTGTACAGGGCTTAATTGTTCTGGGTTTACAGAGAGTGTATAGGGCTGTATTGTTCAGGGTATACAGAGAGTGTACAGGGCTGTATTGTTAGAGTGTACAGAGAATGTACAGGGCTGTATTGTTCAAGGTTTACAGAGAGTGTAAAGGGCTGTATTGTTCAGGGTGCACAGAGAGTGTACTCGGCTGTATTGTTCAGGCTTTACTGTGAGTGTACAGGGCTGTATTGTTCAGTGTTTACGGAGAGTGTACATGGCTGTACTGTTCAGGGTTTGCTGTGAGTGTACCGGGCTGTATTGTTCAGGGTGTACTGTCAGTGTACAGTGCTGTATTGTTCAGTGATTACAGTGAGTGTACAGGGCTGTATTGTTCAGAGTTTACAGAGAGTGTACAGGGCTGTACTGTTCAGGGTTTGCTGTGAGTGTACCGGGCTGTATTGTTCACGGTGTACTGTCAGTGTACAGTGCTGTATTGTTCAGTGATTACAGTGAGTGTACAGGGCTGTATTGTTCGGGGTTTACAGAGTGTACATGGCTGTATTGTACAGCGATTACAGAGAGTGTACACGACTTAATTGTTTTTCGTTTACAGAGAGTGTACAGGGCTGTACTGTTCAGGGTATCCAGAGATTGTATAGAGGCTGTATTTTTCAGTGTGTACACAGAGCTTACAGTTCTGTCTTGTTCATGGTTTACAGTGAGTAGGTAGGGCTGTATTGTTCAGGGTTTACAGAGAGTGTACAGGGCCTGGTTGTTCAGGGTTTACGGAGAGTGTGCACTGCTGTATTGTTCGTGGTTTACACAGTGAACATAGCTGTATTGTACAGCGATTACAGCGAATGTATACGGCTTAATTGTTCAGGGTTTACAGAGAGTGTACATGGCTGTACTGTTTAGGGTATACAGAGAGTGTACAGAGGCTGGATTCTTCAGTGTGTACACAGAGCTTACTGTGCTGTATTGTTCATGGTTTACAGAGAGTGTACAGGACTGTATTGTTCATGGTTTACAGAGAGGGTACAGGGCTGTATTGTTCAGGATTTACAGAGAGTGTACAGGGCTGTGTTGTTCAGGGTTTACAGAGAGTGTCCAGGGCTGTATTGTTCAGGGTTTACAGAGAGTGTACAGGGCTGTATTGTTCGGGGTTTACAGAGTGTACATGGGTGTAATATACAGCGATTACAGCGAGTGTACACGACTTAATTGTTTTTCGGTTACAGAGAGTGTACAGGGCTGTACTGTTCAGGGAATACAGAGAGTTACCAGAGGCTGTATTTTTCAGTGTGTACACAGAGCTTACAGTGCTGTCTTGTTCATGGTTTACAGAGAGTGTACAGGCCTGTATTGTTCATGGTTTACAGAGAGTGTACAGGGCTGTATTGTTCAGGGTTTACAGAGAGTGTACAGGGCTGTGTTGTTCAAGGTTTACAGAGAGTGTCCAGGGCTGTATTGTTCAGGGTTTACAGAGAGTGTACAGGGCTGTATTGTTCGGGGGTAACAGAGTGTACATGGGTGTAATATACAGCGATTACAGCGAGTGTACACGACTTAATTGTTTTTCGGTTACAGAGAGTGTACAGGGCTGTACTGTTCAGGGAATACAGAGAGTTACCAGAGGCTGTATTTTTCAGTGTGTACACAGAGCTTACAGTGCTGTCTTGTTCATGGTTTACAGAGAGTGTACAGTGCTTGTATTGTTCAGGGTTTACAGAGTGTACATGGCTGTATTGTACAGTTATTACAGCGAGCGTACACGGCTTAATTGTTCAGGGTTTATTGAGAGTGTACAGGTCTGTCCTGTTCAGGGTACACATAGAGTGCACAGGGCTGTATTGTTCAGGTTTTACAGAGAGTATACAGGGCTGTATTGTTCAGGGTGTATAGAGAGTGAACCGGACTGTATTGTACAGGATTTAATGAGAGTGTACAGGGCTGTATTGCTCAGGGTTTACAGAGAGTGTACAGGGCTGTATTGTTCAGGGTTTACAGTGAGTGTACAGGGCTGTATTGTTCAAGGTTTACAGAGAGTGTACAGGGCTGTATTGTTCAGGATTTACAGAGAGTGTAAAGGGCTGTATTGTTCAGGGTTTACAGTGAGTGTACAGGGCTGTATTGTTCAGGGTTTACAGAGAGTGTACAGGGCTGTATTGTTCAGGGTATACAGAGAGTGTACAGGGCTGTATTATTCAGGGTGTACAGAGAGTGTACAGGGCTGTATTGTTCAGCGTTTACTGAGAGTGTACAGGGCTGCATTGTTCAGGGTTTCCTGAGAGTGTACAGGGCTGTATTGTTCAGGGTTTACAGTGAGTGTACAGGGCTATATTGTTCGGCGTTTACAGAGAGTGTACAGGGCTGAATTGCACAGGGTTTACATTGAGTTTACAGTGCTGTATTGTTCAGGGTTAACCGAGAGTGTACAGGGCCTGGTTGTTCACGGTTTACAGAGAGTGTGCACTGCTGTATTGTTCGTGGTTTACAGAGTGAACATGGCTGTATTGTACAGCGATTACAGCGAGTGTACACAGCTTAATTGTTCAGGGTTTACAGAGAGTGTACATGGCTGTACTGTTCAGGGTATACAGAGAGTGTACAGAGGCTGTATTGTTCAAGGTTTACGAGAGTGTACAGGGCCGGGTTGATCAGGGTTTACAGTGAGGGGACAGGGCTGTATTGTTCAGGGTATACAGGGAGTGTACAGAGGCTTTATTCTTCAGTGTGTACACAGAGAGTGTACAGGGCTGTATTGTTCATCGTTTACAGAGAGTATGTACGGCTGTATGGTTCAGGGTTTCCAGTGAGGGTACAGGGCTGTGTTGTTCAGGGTTTACAGAGTGTGCAGGGCCGAGTTGTTCGGGGTTTACTGAGAGTGTACAGTGCTGCATTGTTCAGGATTTCCTGAGAGGGTGCAGGGCCGAGTTGTTCAGGGTTTACTGTGAGTGTGCAGGGCTATATTGCTCAGGGTTTACAGTGAGTGTACAGGGCTGAATTGCTCAGGGTTTACAGAGTGTGTACAGGGCCTGGTTGTTCAGGGTTTACAGAGAGTGTGCACTGCTGTATTGTTCGTGGTTTACACAGTGAACATGGCTGTATTGTACAGCGATTACAGCAAATGTATACGGCTTAATTGTTCAGGGTTTACAGAGAGTGTACATGGCTGTATTGTTCATGGTTTACAGAGTGTATGTAGGGCTGTATTGTTTCAGGGTTTACAGAAAGTGTACAGGGCTGTGTTGTTCAGGGTTTACAGAGAGTGTACAGGGCTGTGTTGTTCATGGTTTACAGAGAGTGTACAGGGCTGTATTGTTCAGGGTATACAGAGAGTGTACAGGGCTGTATTGCTCAAGGCTTACGAGAGTGTACAGGGCCGGGTTGATCAGGGTTTACAGTGAGGGTACTGGGCTGTATTGTTCGGGGATTACAGGGTGTACAGGGCTACTTGTTCAGGGTTTACAGAGTGTACATTGCTGTATTGTTCAGTGTGTACACAGAGCTTACAGTGCTGTATTGTTCATCGTTTACAGAGAGTATGTAGGGCTGTATGGTTCAGGGTTTACAGTGAGGGTACAGGGCTGTGTTGTTCAGGGTTTACAGAGTGTGCAGGGCCGAGTTGTTCAGGGTTTACAGAGAGTGTTCAGGACTGTATTGTTCGGAGTTTACAGAGAGTGTACAGGGCTGTACTGTTCAGGGTTTACAGTGAGTGTACAGGGCTGTGTTGTTCAGAGTTTACAGAGAGTGTACAGGGCTGTATTGTTCAGGGTTTACAGAGAGTGTACAGGGCTGTACTGTTCAGGGTTTACACTGAGTGTACAGGGCTGTGTTGTTCAGGGTTTACAGAGAGTGTACAGGGCCGAGTTGTTCAGGGTTTACAGAGAGTGTACAGGGCTGTATTGTTCAGAGTGGACTGAGAGTGTACAGGGCTGTATTATTCAAGGTTTACAGTAAAGAAACAAGGCTGTATTGTTCAGTTATTACAGAGAGTGTACAGAGCTGTGTTGTTCAGAGTTGACTGAGAGTGTAAAGGCCTGTATTGTTCATGGTTTACAGTGAGTGTACAGGGCTGTATTGGTCATTGTGTACACAGAGCTTACAGGACTGTATTGTTCAGGGTGTACAGAGAGTGTATGGGGCTGTATTGAGGAGGGTTTACAGTGAGTGTACAGGGCTGTATTGTTCAGGGATTACAGAGAGTGTACTGGGCTGCACTGTTCAGGGTATACCGAGACTGTACAAGGCTGTATTATTCAGGGATTATAGAGTGTACAGGGCTGAGTTGTTAAGGGTTTATAGTGAGAGTACAGGGCTGTATTGTTTGGGGTTTACAGAGTGTGCAGGGCTGTGTTGTTCAGGGTTTACAGTGAGTGTACAGGGCTGAATTGTTCAGGATGTACAGAGAGTGTATAGGGCTGTATTGTTCAGGGTTTACAGACAGTATACAGGGCTGTATTGTTCAGGGTGTACACAGAGTGCACAGGGCTGTATTGTTCAGGGTTTACAGAGAGTTTACAGGGCTGTATTGATCATGGTATGCAGAGAGTGTACAGGGCTGTATTGTTAGGGTGTACAGAGAGCGTACAGGGCTGTATTGTTCAGGGTTTGCTGTGAGTGTACAGGGCTGTATTGTTCAGGGTTTACAGAGAGTGTACAGGACTGTATTGTTCAGGGTGTACAGAGAGTGTACATGGCTGTATTGTTCAGGGTTGACTGTGAGTGTACAGGGCTGTATTGTTCAGGTTATACAGAGAGTGTACCGGGCTGTATTGTTCAGGGTTTACTCTGAGTGTACGTGGCCGTATTGTTCAGGGTATACAGAGAGTGTACAGGGTTGTATTGTTCAGGGTGTACAGAGAGTGATTAGGGCTGTATTGTTCAGGGTTTACTCTGAGTGTACACGGCTGTATTGTTCAGGGTGTACACAGAGTGCACAGGGCTGTATTGTTCAGGGTTTACAGAGAGTTTACAGGGCTGTATTGTTCAGGGTATACAGAGAGTGTACAGGGCTGTATTGTTGGGGTGTACAGAGAGTGTACAGGGCTGTATTGTTCAGGGTTTACTGTGAGTGTACAGGGCTGTGTTGTTCAGGGTTTACAGAGAGTGTACAGGTCTGTATTGTTCAGGGTTTACTGTGAGTGAACAGGGCTGTATTGTTCAGGGTATACAGAGAGTGTACAGGGCTGTATCGTTCAGGGTTTACAGAGAGTGTACAGGGCTGTATTGTTCAGCGTTTCATGTGAGTGTACAGGGCTGTATTGTTCAGGGTATACAGAGAGTGTATGGGGCTGTATTATTCTGGGTGTACAGAGAGTGTACAGGGCTGTATTGTTCAGGGTGTACAGAGAGTGTACACAGCTGTATTGTTCAGGGTTTACTGTGAGTGTATAGGGCTGTATTGTTCAGGGTATACAGAGAGTGTACAGTGCTGTATTGTTCAGGTTATACAGAGAGTGTACGGGGCTGTATTGTTCAGGGTTTACAGTGAGTATACAGGGCTGTATTGTTCATGGTGTACACAGAGTGCACAGGGTTGTATTGTTCAGGGTGTACAGAGAGCTTACAGGGCTGTATTGTTCAGGGTATACAGAGAGTGTACAGGGCTGTACAGTTCGGGTGCACAGACAGTGTACAGGGCTGTATTGTTCAGGGTTTACTGTGAGTGTACAGGGCTGTATTGTTCAGGGTTTACAGAGAGTGTACAGGACTCTATTGTTCAGGATTTACTGAGAGTGTACAGGGCTGTGTTGTTCAGGATTTACAGAGAGTGTGCAGGTCTGTATTGTTCATGGTTTACAGAGAGTATGTAGGGCTGTATTGTTCAGGGTTTACTGTGAGTGTACAGGGCTGTATTGCTCGGGGTTTACGGAATGTGTGCAGGGCTGTATTGTTCAAGGTTTACAGAGAGTGTACAGGGCCGTGTTGTTCAGGGTTTACAGAGAGTGTACAGTGCTGTATTGTTCGGAGTTTACAAAGAGTGTACAGGGCTTAATTGTTCTGGGTTTACAGAGAGTGTATAGGGCTGTATTGTTCAGGGTATACAGAGAGTGTACAGGGCTGTATTGTTAGAGTGTACAGAGAATGTACAGGGCTGTATTGTTCAAGGTTTACAGAGAGTGTAAAGGGCTGTATTGTTCAGGGTGCACAGAGAGTGTACTCGGCTGTATTGTTCAGGCTTTACTGTGAGTGTACAGGGCTGTATTGTTCAGTGTTTACGGAGAGTGTACATGGCTGTACTGTTCAGGGTTTGCTGTGAGTGTACCGGGCTGTATTGTTCAGGGTGTACTGTCAGTGTACAGTGCTGTATTGTTCAGTGATTACAGTGAGTGTACAGGGCTGTATTGTTCAGAGTTTACAGAGAGTGTACAGGGCTGTACTGTTCAGGGTTTGCTGTGAGTGTACCGGGCTGTATTGTTCACGGTGTACTGTCAGTGTACAGTGCTGTATTGTTCAGTGATTACAGTGAGTGTACAGGGCTGTATTGTTCGGGGTTTACAGAGTGTACATGGCTGTATTGTACAGCGATTACAGAGAGTGTACACGACTTAATTGTTTTTCGTTTACAGAGAGTGTACAGGGCTGTACTGTTCAGGGTATCCAGAGATTGTATAGAGGCTGTATTTTTCAGTGTGTACACAGAGCTTACAGTTCTGTCTTGTTCATGGTTTACAGTGAGTAGGTAGGGCTGTATTGTTCAGGGTTTACAGAGAGTGTACAGGGCCTGGTTGTTCAGGGTTTACGGAGAGTGTGCACTGCTGTATTGTTCGTGGTTTACACAGTGAACATAGCTGTATTGTACAGCGATTACAGCGAATGTATACGGCTTAATTGTTCAGGGTTTACAGAGAGTGTACATGGCTGTACTGTTTAGGGTATACAGAGAGTGTACAGAGGCTGGATTCTTCAGTGTGTACACAGAGCTTACTGTGCTGTATTGTTCATGGTTTACAGAGAGTGTACAGGACTGTATTGTTCATGGTTTACAGAGAGGGTACAGGGCTGTATTGTTCAGGATTTACAGAGAGTGTACAGGGCTGTGTTGTTCAGGGTTTACAGAGAGTGTCCAGGGCTGTATTGTTCAGGGTTTACAGAGAGTGTACAGGGCTGTATTGTTCGGGGTTTACAGAGTGTACATGGGTGTAATATACAGCGATTACAGCGAGTGTACACGACTTAATTGTTTTTCGGTTACAGAGAGTGTACAGGGCTGTACTGTTCAGGGAATACAGAGAGTTACCAGAGGCTGTATTTTTCAGTGTGTACACAGAGCTTACAGTGCTGTCTTGTTCATGGTTTACAGAGAGTGTACAGGCCTGTATTGTTCATGGTTTACAGAGAGTGTACAGGGCTGTATTGTTCAGGGTTTACAGAGAGTGTACAGGGCTGTGTTGTTCAGGGTTTACAGAGAGTGTCCAGGGCTGTATTGTTCAGGGTTTACAGAGAGTGTACAGGGCTGTATTGTTCGGGGGTAACAGAGTGTACATGGGTGTAATATACAGCGATTACAGCGAGTGTACACGACTTAATTGTTTTTCGGTTACAGAGAGTGTACAGGGCTGTACTGTTCAGGGAATACAGAGAGTTACCAGAGGCTGTATTTTTCAGTGTGTACACAGAGCTTACAGTGCTGTCTTGTTCATGGTTTACAGAGAGTGTACAGTGCTTGTATTGTTCAGGGTTTACAGAGTGTACATGGCTGTATTGTACAGTTATTACAGCGAGCGTACACGGCTTAATTGTTCAGGGTTTATTGAGAGTGTACAGGTCTGTCCTGTTCAGGGTACACATAGAGTGCACAGGGCTGTATTGTTCAGGTTTTACAGAGAGTATACAGGGCTGTATTGTTCAGGGTGTATAGAGAGTGAACCGGACTGTATTGTACAGGATTTAATGAGAGTGTACAGGGCTGTATTGCTCAGGGTTTACAGAGAGTGTACAGGGCTGTATTGTTCAGGGTTTACAGTGAGTGTACAGGGCTGTATTGTTCAAGGTTTACAGAGAGTGTACAGGGCTGTATTGTTCAGGATTTACAGAGAGTGTAAAGGGCTGTATTGTTCAGGGTTTACAGTGAGTGTACAGGGCTGTATTGTTCAGGGTTTACAGAGAGTGTACAGGGCTGTATTGTTCAGGGTATACAGAGAGTGTACAGGGCTGTATTATTCAGGGTGTACAGAGAGTGTACAGGGCTGTATTGTTCAGCGTTTACTGAGAGTGTACAGGGCTGCATTGTTCAGGGTTTCCTGAGAGTGTACAGGGCTGTATTGTTCAGGGTTTACAGTGAGTGTACAGGGCTATATTGTTCGGTGTTTACAGAGAGTGTACAGGGCTGAATTGCACAGGGTTTACATTGAGTTTACAGTGCTGTATTGTTCAGGGTTAACCGAGAGTGTACAGGGCCTGGTTGTTCACGGTTTACAGAGAGTGTGCACTGCTGTATTGTTCGTGGTTTACAGAGTGAACATGGCTGTATTGTACAGCGATTACAGCGAGTGTACACAGCTTAATTGTTCAGGGTTTACAGAGAGTGTACATGGCTGTACTGTTCAGGGTATACAGAGAGTGTACAGAGGCTGTATTGTTCAAGGTTTACGAGAGTGTACAGGGCCGGGTTGATCAGGGTTTACAGTGAGGGGACAGGGCTGTATTGTTCAGGGTATACAGGGAGTGTACAGAGGCTTTATTCTTCAGTGTGTACACAGAGAGTGTACAGGGCTGTATTGTTCATCGTTTACAGAGAGTATGTACGGCTGTATGGTTCAGGGTTTCCAGTGAGGGTACAGGGCTGTGTTGTTCAGGGTTTACAGAGTGTGCAGGGCCGAGTTGTTCGGGGTTTACTGAGAGTGTACAGTGCTGCATTGTTCAGGATTTCCTGAGAGGGTGCAGGGCCGAGTTGTTCAGGGTTTACTGTGAGTGTGCAGGGCTATATTGCTCAGGGTTTACAGTGAGTGTACAGGGCTGAATTGCTCAGGGTTTACAGAGTGTGTACAGGGCCTGGTTGTTCAGGGTTTACAGAGAGTGTGCACTGCTGTATTGTTCGTGGTTTACACAGTGAACATGGCTGTATTGTACAGCGATTACAGCAAATGTATACGGCTTAATTGTTCAGGGTTTACAGAGAGTGTACATGGCTGTATTGTTCATGGTTTACAGAGTGTATGTAGGGCTGTATTGTTTCAGGGTTTACAGAAAGTGTACAGGGCTGTGTTGTTCAGGGTTTACAGAGAGTGTACAGGGCTGTGTTGTTCATGGTTTACAGAGAGTGTACAGGGCTGTATTGTTCAGGGTATACAGAGAGTGTACAGGGCTGTATTGCTCAAGGCTTACGAGAGTGTACAGGGCCGGGTTGATCAGGGTTTACAGTGAGGGTACTGGGCTGTATTGTTCGGGGATTACAGGGTGTACAGGGCTACTTGTTCAGGGTTTACAGAGTGTACATTGCTGTATTGTTCAGTGTGTACACAGAGCTTACAGTGCTGTATTGTACATCGTTTACAGAGAGTATGTAGGGCTGTATGGTTCAGGGTTTACAGTGAGGGTACAGGGCTGTGTTGTTCAGGGTTTACAGAGTGTGCAGGGCCGAGTTGTTCAGGGTTTACAGAGAGTGTTCAGGACTGTATTGTTCGGAGTTTACAGAGAGTGTACAGGGCTGTACTGTTCAGGGTTTACAGTGAGTGTACAGGGCTGTGTTGTTCAGAGTTTACAGAGAGTGTACAGGGCTGTATTGTTCAGGGTTTACAGAGAGTGTACAGGGCTGTACTGTTCAGGGTTTACACTGAGTGTACAGGGCTGTGTTGTTCAGGGTTTACAGAGAGTGTACAGGGCCGAGTTGTTCAGGGTTTACAGAGAGTGTACAGGGCTGTATTGTTCAGAGTGGACTGAGAGTGTACAGGGCTGTATTATTCAAGGTTTACAGTAAAGAAACAAGGCTGTATTGTTCAGTTATTACAGAGAGTGTACAGAGCTGTGTTGTTCAGAGTTGACTGAGAGTGTAAAGGCCTGTATTGTTCATGGTTTACAGTGAGTGTACAGGGCTGTATTGGTCATTGTGTACACAGAGCTTACAGGACTGTATTGTTCAGGGTGTACAGAGAGTGTATGGGGCTGTATTGAGGAGGGTTTACAGTGAGTGTACAGGGCTGTATTGTTCAGGGATTACAGAGAGTGTACTGGGCTGCACTGTTCAGGGTATACCGAGACTGTACAAGGCTGTATTATTCAGGGATTATAGAGTGTACAGGGCTGAGTTGTTAAGGGTTTATAGTGAGAGTACAGGGCTGTATTGTTTGGGGTTTACAGAGTGTGCAGGGCTGTGTTGTTCAGGGTTTACAGTGAGTGTACAGGGCTGAATTGTTCAGGATGTACAGAGAGTGTATAGGGCTGTATTGTTCAGGGTTTACAGACAGTATACAGGGCTGTATTGTTCACGGTTTACTGAGAGTGTACAGGGCTGTGTTGTTCAGTGTTGACTGAGAGTGTGCAGTGCTGTATTGCTCAGGGTTTGCAGAGAGTGTACAGGGCTGTATTGTTCAGGGTTTACAATGAGTGTACAGGTCTGTATTGTTCAGGGTTTACAGAGAGTGTACAGGGCTGTATTGTTCAGGGTATACAGAGAGTGTACAGGGCTGTATTTTTCAGGGTATACAGAGAATGTACAGGTCCGAGTTGTTCAGGTTTACAGAGAGTGTACCTTGTTCCATTTGCCAGCACTGCCTGAACTGCTGTGCTTTTCCGGCACCACTCTAATCCAGTTTACAGAGAGTGTGCAGGGCTGTATTCTCCAGGGTTTACAGGGATTGTCTAGGGCTGTATTGTTCAGGGTTTAGAGGGAGTGTACAGGGCTGTATTGTTCAGGGTTTACAGAGAGTGTACAGGGCTGTGTTGTTCAGCGTTTACAGAGAGTGTACAGGACTGTATTGTTCAGGGTTTACAGAGTGTACAGGGCTGTATTGTTCAGCGTTTACAGAGAGTGTACACAGCTGTATTGTTCAGGGATTACAGTGAGGGTACAGAGCTATGTTGTTTGGGGATTACAGAGTGTACAGGGCTGTATTGTTCAGGGTTTACAGAGAGTGTACAGGGCTGTGTTGTTCAGGGTTTACAGAGAGTACACGGCTGTATTGTTCAGTGATCTAGTTCCATTTGCCAGCACCTTGCCCCGAAAGTGCTCTTAACCTTTCCGTTAATGTACCTATGCAGGTGGCCTTTAAATCTTGTAATCGTACTCACTTCCACTACCTCCCCTGGCAGCTCATTCCACCCTCACACCAACCTCTGTGTGAAAAAGCTGCCCCTCAGATCCTTTTTTGATTTGTCCCCACTCACTGTAAACCCTCTGGTTCAGATTCCCTCAGCCCAGGGTAAAGACCTTGTGTGTTTTCCCTACCCCAGCTCCAAATGATATTGGAACATGATCCCATGCATTCCCTGTGACTTCTTTCCATTCCTCACAGTTCCAATGAGAATTATCAAACACTTGCTGCTTCTCTTTTCCCAGATACCCACAATGTACTTCACCAAGTCATTGAACTTTCATTGCTGAAATGATTCATTCATGTACTGTAGTATGTCCATAATATATATGTATATATTATCACCATCATGTCTGTCGATATATACATATCATCACCGTCATATCTATGATCTGTTTGTCACACATTTCCACGTTCTGTTTGTCTTCCATTCATGGGATGAGGGTCTCGCTGACTGGGTCAGCATTGATTGACCATCCCTAATTGCCCAATGAAGAGGTCTGGAGTCACATGTTGGCCAGACCAGGGCAGGATGGCAGTTTCCTTCCCTCCAGGACATTCGTCACCCTGATGGGCTTTTCCTCAACAATTGATTCATGATTTTTATTGAATTTAAATTCCACCACCTACCATGGCAGGATTCAAGGCCGGATCCCAAGAACATTAGTGAAGAACAGTTTGCTTCCGTCTTTATGAAAGAAACGAACTTTGTAGTGAATGAAACCTTTGAGGAGCAGGTGTGCATGCTGGAATGGATAGAGATAGAGAAAGCTGATGTGCTGAAAATTTTGTCAAACATTAAGATTGACAAGTCGCCAGGCCTGGTCCAGATTTGTCCTCAGCTGCTTTGGGAAACGAGAAATGCAATTGCTTTGCCACTTGCGAAGTTCTTTGCATCCTCGCTCTCCACTGGAGTCGTAATTCCTCTCTTCAAGAAAGGAAATAGGGAAATCCCCGGCAATTACAGACCAGTCAGTCTCACGTCTGTCGTCTGCAAGGTGTTAGAAAGGATTCCGAGGGATAGGATTTATGACCATCTGGAAGAGCATGGCTTGATTAAATGCAGTCAACACGACTTTATGAGGGACAGGTCATGCCTCACAAACCTTATCAAGTTCTTTGAGGATGTGACTAGAAAGGTTGATGAGGGTCGAACTGTGGATGTGGTGTATATGGACCTCCGTGAGGCATTTGATAAGGTTCCCCATGGTAGGCTCATTCAGAAGGTCAGGAGGAATGGGATTCAGGGGAACATAGCTGTCTGGATACAGAATTGGCTGGCCAACAGAAGACAGTGAGTGGTAGTAGAAGGAAAATATTCTGCCTGGAAGTCTGTGGTGCGTGGTGTTCCACAGGGCTGTGTCCTTGGGTCTTTACTGTTTGTAATTTTTATCAATGACTTGGATAAGGGGTTTGAAGGATGGGTCAGCAAGTTTGCAGACCACACAAAGGTTGGAGGTGTAGTTGACAGTATAGATGGCTGTTGTAGGCTGCAGCGGGACATTGACAGGATGCAGAGATGGGCTGAGAGGTGGCAGATGGAGTTCAACCTGGATAAATACGAGGTGATGCATTTTGGAAGGTCGAATTTGAAAGCTGAGTACAGGATTAAGAAATGGATTCTTGACAGTGTGGAGGAACAGAGGGATCTTGGTGTGCAGGTACATAGATCCCTTAAAATGGCCACCCAAGTGGACAGGGTTGTTAAGAAAGCACATGGTGTTTTGGCTTTCATTAACGGGGGATTGAGTTTAAGAGTCGTGAGATCTTGTTGCAGCTCTATAACACTTTGGTTAGACCGCACTTGGAATACTGCATCCAGTTCTGGTCGCCCTATTATAGGAAAGATGTGGATGCTTTGGAGAGGATTCAGAGGAGGTTTACCAGGATGCTGCCTGGACTGGAGGGCTTATCTTATGAGGAGAGGTTGACTGAGTTCGGACTTTTTTCATTAGAGAAAAGGAGGAGAAGAGGGGACCTAATTGAGGTATACAAGATAAATGGAAGCATAGATAGAGTCGATAGCCAGAGACTATTTCCCAGGGCGGGAATGGCTAACACGTGGGGTCATAGTTTTAAGCTGGTTGGAGGAAAGTATAGAGGGGATGTCAGAGGCGGGTTCTTTACACAGAGAGTTCACCTCTCAGCCCATCTCTGCATCCTGTCAATGTCCTGCTGCAGCCTACAACAGCCCTCTATACTGTCAACGACACCTCCAACCTTTGTGTCATCTGCAAACTTGCTGACCCATCCTTCAATCCCCTCATCCAAGTCATTGATAAAAATTACAAACAGTAAACACAGTGGCTACAAGAGCAGTTCAGAGGTGAAGAGTCTTGCAATGAGGAACTCACCTCCCTGACGCCCCAAAGCCTGTCAACTACAGGCATGGCACGAGTCAGGAGCGTGTTGGAATACTCGCCACTTGCCTGGATGAGTGCACCACCAGCAACACTCAAGAAGCTTGACACCATCCAGGACAAAACAGCCTGTTTGATTGGCACCACATCCAGAAACATCCAGTCCCTCCACCACAGAGTCTCAGGAGCCACAGTGTGTACTATCTACAAGGAATTCACCAAAAATCCTCAGACAGCACTTTCCAAACCCACTTCCATCGAGAAGCACAAAGACAGCAGGTACATGGGAACATCATCACCTGTAAATTCCTCTCTAAGCCCCTCACCATCCTGACTTGGAAATATAGTGCCATTCCTTCACTGTCACTGAATCAAAATCCTGGAGTTGCCTCCCTTAGGGCATTGTGGGTCTGCCTACAGCACATGGACAGCAACAATTCAAGGAGGCAGCTCACCCCCACCTTTTCATGGGGCAACTAGGGACAGGCAATAAATACTGGGCCCAGTCAGCAATCCCCATGTCCCACAAGTGAATAAAAAAGCTCACGGCTAATGAAGGCAGCTGATGGAGTTCCTGGAACTGAGCTTTCATATGTAATGTACAAGAAGGACAGGTTGCACCTCAATAGCAGGGACACCAATATCCTGGCAGAGCAGTTTGTCTTTGTGACTTGGGAAGGTTTAAACCAGTAAGTCAGGGGGTGGGAATCTGACCAATAGCTCAGCACATGGAGTTAACTCAAGTAGGTCTAATGGGAGGGACAGGCAGGGCCAGGCTAATGAACACAATAGGTCTGGCGGTCTGAGGTGGATTTATTTTATAACAGGTAAAACAGAGAAGCCGAGAGCCTGGATGAGTAGATGGGATTACAATGCAGTGGCTATTACAGAAACTTGGCACCTCAGTGTTCCAGGGTTTAGATGTTTGAAGTGAGGTACAGAGGGGTGTAAAAGGGGTGGGGAATTACATGACTGATTAAGGAGAATGTCACAGCCATACTAAGGGAGGAGGGGTTTACCCAGCAAGGCCAAACGGGGTGGATTAGGGACAACAAAGGTGCAGTCACTGTGATGGGCTTGGAGAAAGTGAGGACTGCAGATGCTGGAGTACCAGAGTTGAAAAATGTGGTGCTGGAACCACACAGCAGGCATGGCAGCATCCGAGGTGCAGTAGAATCGACGTTTTGGATATAATCGACGTTTCAGGATAAGACTGATCCTCAGGTGACAGTGTGAAATTGCAGGAAGGATAATCACAACAACATCAGGCCTAAATTGGAGAAATTAGATTGGGGTGACTGTTCAAGGGGCAGTGCACATCTGACATGTGGCTGGGAAGGAAAAGGAAGCTTTTGGAAGGTTTCAGAAACACATTCCCAAGGCACTTGAAGAAGGTAAAGATATGTGTGGGCAGTGGGGTTTATCAGCGCTGCCTCGTGCTCCCATGAGGAGGTTGAACATTTCATCAACTTCACCAACACCTTCCATCCCGACCTCAAATTCACCTGGACTGTCTCAGACTCCTCCCTCCCCTTCCCAGATCTTTCCATTTCTATCTCGGGCGACCGAATCAACACAGACATTTATTATAAACCGACTGACTCCCACAGCTACCTGGACTACACCTCCTCCCACCCTGCCCCCTGTAAAAACTCCATCCCATATTCCCAATTCCTTCGTCTCCGCCGCATCTGCTCCCAGGAGGACCAGTTCCAATACCGTACAACCCAGATGGCCTCCTTCTTCAAGGACCGCAGATTCCCCCCAGACGTGATCGACGATGCCCTCCACCGCATCTCCTCCACTTCCCGCTCCTCCGCCCTTGAGCCCCGCTCCTCCAACCGCCACCAGGACAGAACCCCACTGGTTCTCACCTACCACCCCACCAACCTCCATATACAGCGTATCATCCGCCGTCATTTCCACCACCTCCAAACGGACCCCACCACCAGGGATATATTTCCCTCCCCTCCCCTATCAGCGTTCTGCAAAGACCACTCCCTTCGTGACTCCCTCGTCAGGTCCACACCCCCCACCAACCCAACCTCCACTCCCGGCACTTTCCCCTGCAACCGCAGGAAATGTAAAACTTGCGCCCACACCTCCTCCCTTACTTCTCTCCAAGGCCCCAAGGGATCCTTCCATATTCACCACAAATTCACCTGCACTGCCACACACATCATCTATTGCATCCGCTGCACCCGATGTGGCCTCCTCTAAATTGGGGAGACAGGCCGCATACTTGCGGAACGCTTCAGGGAACACCTCTGGGCCGCCCGAACCAACCAACCCAATCACCCCGTGGCTCAACACTTTAACTCTCCCTCCCACTCCACCAAGGACATGCAGGTCCTTGGAGTCCTCCACCGGCAGAACACAACAACACGATGGCTGGAGGAGGAGCGCCTCATCTTCTGCCTGGGAACCCTCCAACCACAAGGAATGAACTCAGATTTCTCTAGTTTCCTCATTTCCCCTCCCCCCACCTTGTCTCAGTCGGTTCCCTCAACTCAGCACCGCCCTCCTAACCTGCAATCCTCTTCCTGACCTCTCCGCCCCCACCCCACTCCGGCCTATCACCCTCACCATGACCTCCTTCCACCTATCACATGTCCATCGCCCCTCCCCCAAGTCCCTCCTCCCTACCTTTTATCTTAGCCTGCCTGGCACATTCTCCTCATTCCTGATGAAGGGCTTGTGCCCGAAACATCGAATTTCCTGTTCCTTGGATGTTGCCTGACCTGCTGTGCTTTAACCAGCAACACATTTTCAGCAGTGGGGTTGTGTAGCCTGGAGCTGAGTGAGCAGTGGGGTTGTGTACCTTGGAGCTGAGTGAGCAGTGGGGTTGTGTAGCCTGGAGCTGAGTGAGCAGTGGGGTTGTGTAGCCTGGAGCTGAGTGAGCAGTGGGGTTGTGTAGCCTGGAGCTCAGTGAGCACTGGGGTTGTGTATCCTGGAGCTGAGTGAGCAGTGGGGTTGTGTAGCCTGGAGCTCAGTGATCAGTGGGGTTGTGTAGACTGGAGCTCAGCAAACACTGGGGTTGTATAGCCTGCAGCTCAGTGAGCTGTGTGGTTGTGTCGCCTGGAGCTGAGTGAGCAGTGGGGTTGTACACGCTGGAGCTCAGTGAGCAGTGGGGTTGTGTAGCCTGGAGCTGAGTGAGCAGTGGGGTTGTGTAGCCTGGAGCTCAGTGAGCAGTGGGGTTGTACGCCCTGGAGCTCAGTGAGCACTGGGGTTGTGTATCCTGGAGCTGAGTGAGCACTGGGGTTGTGTAGCCTGGAGCTCAGTGATCAGTGGGGTTGTGTAGACTGGAGCTCAGCAAACACTGGGGTTGTATAGCCTGCAGCTCAGTGAGCTGTGTGGTTGTGTCGCCTGGAGCTGAGTGAGCAGTGGGGTTGTACACGCTGGAGCTCAGTGAGCAGTGGGGTTGTGTAGCCTGGAGCTGAGTGAGCAGTGGGGTTGTGTAGCCTGGAGCTCAGTGAGCAGTGGGGTTGTACGCCCTGGAGCTCAGTGAGCACTGGGGTTGTGTATCCTGGAGCTGAGTGAGCACTGGGGTTGTGTAGCCTGGAGCTCAGTAAGCAGTGGGGTTGTGTAGACTGGAGCTCAGCGAACACTGGGGTTGTATAGCCTGCAGCTCAGTGAGCTGTGTGGTTGTGTCGCCTGGAGCTGAGTGAGCAGTGGGGTTGTACACGCTGGAGCTCAGTGAGCAGTGGGGTTGTGTAGCCTGGAGCTCAGTGAGCAGTGGGGTTTTGTAGTCTGGAGCTCAGTGAGCAGTGCGGTTGTGTAGCCTGGAGCTTAGTGAGCAGTGGGTTGTGTAACCTGGAGCTGAGTGAGCAGTGGGGTTGTGTAGCCTGGAGCTCAGTGAGCAGTGGGGTTGTGTAGCCTGGATCTCAGTGAGCAGTGGGGTTGTGCACCCTGGAGCTCAGTGAGAAGTGGGGTTGTGTAGCCTGGAGCTGAGTGAGCAGTGGGGTTGTGTAGCCTGGAGCTGAGTGAGCAGTGGGGTTGTATAGCCTGGAGCTCAGTGAGCAGTGGGGTTGTGTAGCCTGGAGCTCAGTGAGCAGTGGGGTTGTGTAGACAGGAGCTCAGTGAGCAGTGGGGTTGTGTAGCCTGGAGCTCAGTGAGCAGTGGGGTTGTGTAGCCTGGAGCTCAATGAGCAGTGTGGTTGTTTAGCCTGGGGTTCAGTGAGCAGTGGGGTTGTGTAGCCTGGAGCTGAGTGAGCAGTGTGGTTGTGTAGCCTGGAGCTGATTGAGCAGTGGGGTTGTACACCCTGGAGCTCAGTGAGCATTGGGGTTGTGTAGCCTGGAGCTCAGTGAGCAGTGGGGTTGTGTAGCCTGGAGCTAAGTGAGTAGTGGGGTTGTGTAGCCTGGAGCTGAGTGAGCAGTGGGGTTGTGTAGCCTGGAGCTGAGTGAGCAGTGGGTTTGTGTAGCCTGGAGCTCAGTGAGCAGTGGGATTGTGTAGCCTAGAGCTGAGCTGGCAGTGGGGTTGTGTAACCTGGAGCTCAGTGAGCAGTGGGGTTGTGCAGCCTGGAGCTCAGTGAGCAGTGGGGTTGTGTAGCCTGGAGCTGAGTGAGCAGTGGGGTTGTGTAGACTGGAGCTGAGTGAGCAGTGGGGTTGTGTAGCCTGGAGCTCAGTGAGCAGTGGGGTTGTACACCCTGGAGCTCAGTGAGCAGTGGGGTTGTGTAGCCTGGAGCTCAGTGAGCAGTGGGGTTGTGCAGCCTGGAGCTCAGTGAGCAGTGGGGTTGTGTAGCCTGGAGCTGAGTGAGCAGTGGGGTTGTGTAGACTGGAGCTGAGTGAGCAGTGGGGTTGTGTAGCCTGGAGCTCAGTGAGCAGTGGGGTTGTACACCCTGGAGCTCAGTGAGCAGTGGGGTTGTGTAGCCTGGAGCTGAGTGAGCAGTCGGGTTGTGTAGCCTGGAGCTCAGTGAGCAGTGGGGTTGTGTAGCCTGGAGCTCAGTGAGCAGTGGGGTTGTACACCCTGGAGCTCAGTGAGCAGTGGGGTTGTGTAGCCTGGAGCTGAGTGAGCAGTCGGGTTGTGTAGCCTGGAGCTCAGTGAGCAGTGAGTTTGTGCAGCCTGGAGCTCATTGAGCAGTGCGGTTGTGTAGACTGGAGCTCAGTGAGCAGTGGGGTTGTGTAGCCTGGAGCTCAGTGAGCAGTGGGGTTGTGTAGCCTGCAGCTGAGTGAGAAGTCGGGTTGTACACCCTGGAGCTGAGTGAGCAGTGGGGTTGTGTAGCCTGGAGCTGAGTGAGAAGTGGGGTTGTACACCCTGGAGCTGAGTGAGCATTGGGTTTGTGTAGCCTGGAGCTCAGTGAGCAGTGGGGATGTGTAGCCTGGAGCTCAGCGAACACTGGGGTTGTATAGCCTGGAGCTCAGTGAGCTGTGTGGTTGTGTCGCCTGGAGCTCAGTGAGCAGTGGGTTTGAACACCCTGGAGCTCAGTGGCATTGGGGTTGTGTAGCCTGGAGCTGAGTGAGCAGTGGGGTTTTCCACCCTGGAGCTCAGTGAGCTGTGAGGTTGTGTAGCCTGGAGCTCAGTGAGCAGTGTGGTTGTGTAGCCTGCAGCTCAGTGAGCAGTGGGGTTGTGTAGCCTGGAGTTCAGTGAGCAGTGGGGTTGTGTAGCCTGGAGCTGAGTGAGCAGTGGTGTTGTACACCCTGGAGCTCAGTGAGCATTGGGGTTGTGTAGCCTGGAGCTCATTGAGCAGTGGGGTTGTGTTGCCTGGAGCTCAGTGAGCATTGGGGTTGTGTAGCCTGGAGCTCAGTGAGCAGTGGGGTTTTGTAGTCTGGAGCTCAGTGAGCAGTGCGGTTGTGTAGCCTGGAGCTTAGTGAGCAGTGGTGTTGTGTAGCCTGGAGCTGAGTGAGCAGTGGGGTTGTGTAGCCTGGAGCTGAGTGAGCAGTGGGGTTGTATAGCCTGGAGCTCAGTGAGCAGTGGGGTTGTGTAGCCTGGAGCTGAGTGAGCAGTGGGGTTGTGTAGCCTGGAGCTGAGTGAGCAGTGGGGTTGTGTACCCTGGAGCTGAGTGAGCAGTGGGGTTGTGTAGCCTGGAGCTGAGTGAGCAGTGGGGTTGTGTAGCCTGGATCTCAGTGAACAGTGGGGTTGTACAACCTGGAGCTCAGTGAGCATTGGGGTTGTCTAGCCTGGAGCTGAGTGAGCAGTGGGGTTGTCCACCCTGGAGCTCAGTGAGCTGTGGGGTTGTGTAGCCTGGAGCTCAGTGAGCAGTGTGGTTGTGTAGCCTGCAGCTCAGTGAGCAGTGGGGTTGTGTAGCCTGGAGTTAAGTGAGCAGTGGGGTTGTGTAGCCTGGAGCTGAGTGAGTAGTGGGGTTGTACAGCCTGGAGCTGAGTGAGCAGTGGTGTTGTGTAGCCTGGAGCTGAGTGAGAAGTGGGGTTGTGTAGACTGGAGATAAGTGAGCACTGGGGTTGTGTAGCCTGGAGCTGAGTGAGCAGTGGGGTTGTGTACCTTGGAGCTCAGAGAGCTGTGGGGTTGTGTAGCCTGGAGCTCAGTGAGCAGTGTGATTGTGTAGCCTGCAGCTCAGTGAGCAGTGGGGTTGTGTAGTCTGGAGCTCAGTGAGCAGTGGGGTTGTGTAGCCTGGAACTCAGTGAGCAGTGGGGTTGTGTAGCCTGGAGCTGAGTGAGCAGTGGGGTTGTGTAGCCTGGAGCTGAGTGAGCAGTGGGGTTGTGTAGCCTGGAGCTCAGTGAGCAGTAGGGTTGTGTAGCCTGGAGCTCAGTGAGCAGTGGGGTTGTGTAGCCTGGAGCTCAGTGAGCAGTGGGGTTGAGTAGCCTGGAGTTCAGTGAGCAGTGGGGTTGTGTAGCCTGGAGCTGAGTGAGTAGTGGGTTGTACACCCTGGAGCTGAGTGAGCAGTGGTGTTGTGTAGCCTGGAGCTGAGTGAGGAGTGGGGTTGTGTAGACTGGAGATAAGTGAGCACTGGGGTTGTGTAGCCTGGAGCTGAGTGAGCAGTGGGGTTGTGTACCTTGGAGCTGAGTGAGCAGTGGGGTTGTGTAGCCTGGAGCTCAGTGAGCAGTAGGGTTGTGTAGCCTGGAGCTCAGTGAGCAGTGGTGTTGTACACCCTGGAGCTCAGTGAGCAGTTGGGTTGTGTAGCCTGGAGCTGAGAGAGCAGTGAGGTTGTGTAGACTGGAGCTGAGTGACCAGTGGGGTTGTGTACCCTGGAGCTCAGTGAGCAGTGGGGTTGTGTAGCCTGGAGCTGAGTGAGCAGTCGGGTTGTGTACCCTGGAGCTAAGTGAGCAGTGGGGTTGTGTAGCCTGGAGCTCAGTGAGCAGTGGGGTTGTGTACCTTGGAGCTGAGTGAGCAGTGGGGTTGTGTAGCCTGGAGCTCAGTGAGCAGTGGGATTGTGTAGCCTGGGGCTCAGAGAGCAGTGGGGTTTTGTAGCCTGGAGCTCAGTGAGCAGTGGGGTTGTGTAGCCTGGAGCTCAGTGAGCAGTAGGGTTGTGTAGCCTGGAGCTCAGTGAGCAGTGGTGTTGTACACCCTGGAGCTCAGTGAGCAGTTGGGTTGTGTAGCCTGGAGCTGAGAGAGCAGTGAGGTTGTGTAGACTGGAGCTGAGTGACCAGTGGGGTTGTGTACCCTGGAGCTCAGTGAGCAGTGGGGTTGTGTAGCCTGGACCTGAGTGAGCAGTAGGGTTGTGTACCCTGGAGCTAAGTGAGCAGTGGGGTTGTGTAGCCTGGAGCTCAGTGAGCAGTGGGGTTTTGTACCCTGGAGCTGAGTGAGCAGTGGGGTTGTTTACCCTGGAGCTCATTGAGCAGTGGGGTTGTGTAGCCTGGAGCTCAGTGAGCAGTGGGGATGTACGCACTGGAGTTCAGTGAGCAGTGGGGTTGTGTAGCCTGGAGCTGAGTGAGCAGTGGGGTTGTGTCGCCTGGAGCTGAATGAGAAGTGGGGTTGTACACCCTGGAGCTGAGTGAGCACTGGGGTTGTGTAGCCTGGAGCTCAGTGAACAGTGGGGTTCTGTAGCCTGGAGCTGAGTGAGCAGTGGGGTTGTGTAGTCTGGAGCTCAGTGACCAGTGGGGTTGTGTAGCCTGGAGCTCAGTGACCAGTGAGGTTGTGTAGCCTGGAGCTGAGTGAGCAGTGGGGTTGTGTAGCCTGGAGCTCAATGAGCAGTGGGGTTGTGTAGCCTGGAGCTGAGTGAACAGTGGGGTTGTGTACCCTGGAGCTAAGTGAGCAGTGGGGTTGTGTAGCCTGAAGCTCTGTGAGTAGTGCGGTTGTGTAACCTCGAGCTCAGTGAGCAGTGAGGTTGTGTAGCCTGGAGCTCAGTGAGCAGTGGGGTTGTGTACTCTTTAGCTGAGTGAGCAGTGGGGTTGTGTACCCTGGAGCTCAGTAAGCAGTGGGGTTGTGTAGCCTGGAGCTGAGTGAGCAGTGGGGTTGTGTACCCTGGAGCTGAGTGAGCAGTGGGGTTGTGTAGCCTGGAGCTCAGTGAGCAGTGGGGTTCTGTACCCTGGAGCTGAGTGAGCAGCGGGGTTGTTTACCCTGGAGCTCATTGAGCAGTGGGGTTGTGTAGCCTGGAGCTCAGTCAGCACTGGGGATGTACGCACTGGAGTTCAGTGAGCAGTGGGGTTGTGTAGCCTGGAGCTGAGTGAGCAGTGGGGTTGTGTCGTCTGGAGCTCAGTGAGCAGTGGGGTTGTGTAGCATGGAGCTCAGTGAGCAGTGAGGTTGTGTAGCCTGGAGCTCAGTGAGCAGTGGGGTTGTGTAGTCTGGAGCTCAGTGAGCAGTAGGGTTGTGTAGCCTGGAGCTCAGTGAGCAGTGGTGTTGTACACCCTGGAGCTCAGTGAGCAGTGGGGTTGTGTAGCCTGGAGCTGAGAGAGCAGTGAGGTTGTGTAGACTGGAGCTGAGTGACCAGTGGGGTTGTGTACCCTGGAGCTCAGTGAGCAGTGGGGTTGTGTAGCCTGGAGCTGAGTGAGCAGTAGGGTTGTGTACCCTGGAGCTAAGTGAGCAGTGGGGTTGTGTAGCCTGGAGCTCTGTGAGCAGTGCGGTTGTGTAGCCTGGAGCTCAGTGAGCAGTGGGGTTGTGTAGCCTGAAGCTCTGTGAGTAGTGCGGTTGTGTAACCTCGAGCTCAGTGAGCAGTGAGGTTGTGTAGCCTGGAGCTCAGTGAGCAGTGGGGTTGTGTACTCTTTAGCTGAGTGAGCAGTGGGGTTGTGTACCCTGGAGCTCAGTAAGCAGTGGGGTTGTGTAGCCTGGAGCTGAGTGAGCAGTGGGGTTGTGTACCCTGGAGCTGAGTGAGCAGTGGGGTTGTGTAGCCTGGAGCTCAGTGAGCAGTGGGGTTCTGTACCCTGGAGCTGAGTGAGCAGCGGGGTTGTTTACCCTGGAGCTCATTGAGCAGTGGGGTTGTGTAGCCTGGAGCTCAGTCAGCACTGGGGATGTACGCACTGGAGTTCAGTGAGCAGTGGGGTTGTGTAGCCTGGAGCTGAGTGAGCAGTGGGGTTGTGTAGCCTGGAGCTGAGTGAGAAGTGGGGTTGTACACCCTGGAGCTGAGTGAACACTGGGGTTGTGTAGCCTGGAGCTCAGTGAGCAGTGGGATTATGTAGCCTGGAGCTGAGTGAGCAGTGGGGTTGTGTAGCCTGGAGCTGAGTGAGCAGTGGGGTTGTGTCGTCTGGAGCTCAGTGAGCAGTGGGGTTGTGTAGCATGGAGCTCAGTGAGCAGTGAGGTTGTGTAGCCTGGAGCTCAGTGAGCAGTGGGGTTGTGTAGCCTGGAGCTCAGTGAGCAGTGGGGTTGTGTAGCCTGGAGCTCTGTGAGCAGTGCGGTTGTGTAGCCTCGAGCTCAGTCAGCAGTGAGGTTGTGTAGCCTGGAGCTCAGTGAGCAGTGGGGTTGTGTACCCTTTAGCTGAGTGAGAAGTGGGGTTGTGTACCCTGGAGCTCAGTGAGCAGTGGGGTTGTGTAGACTGGAGTTGAGTGTGCAGTGGGGTTGTGTACCCTGGAGCTAAGTGAGCAGTGGGGTTGTGTAGCCTGGAGCTCAGTGAGCAGTGGGGTTGTGTGCCCTGGAGCTGAGTGAGCAGTGGGGTTGTTTACCCTGGAGCTCAGTGAGCAGTGGGGTTGTGTAGCCTGGAGCTCAGTGAGCAGTGGGGATGTACGCACTGGAGTTCAGTGAGCAGTGGGGTTGTGTAGCCTGGAGCTGAGTGATCAGGGGGGTTGTGTAGCCTGGAGCTGAGTGAGCAGTGGGGTTGTACACCCTGGAGCTGAGTGAGCATTGGGTTTGTGTAGCCTGGAGCTCAGTGAGCAGTGGGGATGTGTAGCCTGGAGCTGAGTGAGCAGTGGGGTTGTGTAGCCTGGAGCTCAGTGAGCAGTGGGATTATGTAGCCTGGAGCTGAGTGAGCAGTGGGGTTGTATAGCCTGGAGCTGAGTGAGCAGTTGGGTTGTATAGCCTGGAGCTCAGTGAGCAGTGGGTTTGTGTAGCCTGGAGCTGAGTGAGCAGTGGGGTTGTGTAGCCTGGAGCTCAGTGAGCAGTAGGGTTGTGTAGCCTGGAGCTCAGTGAGCCGTGGGGTTGTGCAGCCTGGAGCTCAGTGAGCAGTGGTGTTGTACACCCTGGAGCTCAGTGAGCAGTGGGGTTGTGTAGCCTGGAGCTGAGTGAGCAGTGGGGTTGTGTAGACTGGAGCTGAGTGACCAGTGGGGTTGTGTAGCCTGGAGCTCAGTGAGCAGTGGGGTTGTGTAGCCTGAAGCTCTGTGAGTAGTGCGGTTGTGTAACCTCGAGCTCAGTGAGCAGTGAGGTTGTGTAGCCTGGAGCTCAGTGAGCAGTGGGGTTGTGTACTCTTTAGCTGAGTGAGCAGTGGGGTTGTGTACCCTGGAGCTCAGTAAGCAGTGGGGTTGTGTAGCCTGGAGCTGAGTGAGCAGTGGGGTTGTGTACCCTGGAGCTGAGTGAGCAGTGGGGTTGTGTAGCCTGGAGCTCAGTGAGCAGTGGGGTTCTGTACCCTGGAGCTGAGTGAGCAGCGGGGTTGTTTACCCTGGAGCTCATTGAGCAGTGGGGTTGTGTAGCCTGGAGCTCAGTCAGCACTGGGGATGTACGCACTGGAGTTCAGTGAGCAGTGGGGTTGTGTAGCCTGGAGCTGAGTGAGCAGTGGGGTTGTGTAGCCTGGAGCTGAGTGAGAAGTGGGGTTGTACACCCTGGAGCTGAGTGAACACTGGGGTTGTGTAGCCTGGAGCTCAGTGAGCAGTGGGATTATGTAGCCTGGAGCTGAGTGAGCAGTGGGGTTGTGTAGCCTGGAGCTGAGTGAGCAGTGGGGTTGTGTCGTCTGGAGCTCAGTGAGCAGTGGGGTTGTGTAGCATGGAGCTCAGTGAGCAGTGAGGTTGTGTAGCCTGGAGCTCAGTGAGCAGTGGGGTTGTGTAGCCTGGAGCTCAGTGAGCAGTGGGGTTGTGTAGCCTGGAGCTCTGTGAGCAGTGCGGTTGTGTAGCCTCGAGCTCAGTCAGCAGTGAGGTTGTGTAGCCTGGAGCTCAGTGAGCAGTGGGGTTGTGTACCCTTTAGCTGAGTGAGAAGTGGGGTTGTGTACCCTGGAGCTCAGTGAGCAGTGGGGTTGTGTAGACTGGAGTTGAGTGTGCAGTGGGGTTGTGTACCCTGGAGCTAAGTGAGCAGTGGGGTTGTGTAGCCTGGAGCTCAGTGAGCAGTGGGGTTGTGTACCCTGGAGCTGAGTGAGCAGTGGGGTTGTTTACCCTGGAGCTCAGTGAGCAGTGGGGTTGTGTAGCCTGGAGCTCAGTGAGCAGTGGGGATGTACGCACTGGAGTTCAGTGAGCAGTGGGGTTGTGTAGCCTGGAGCTGAGTGATCAGGGGGGTTGTGTAGCCTGGAGCTGAGTGAGCAGTGGGGTTGTACACCCTGGAGCTGAGTGAGCATTGGGTTTGTGTAGCCTGGAGCTCAGTGAGCAGTGGGGATGTGTAGCCTGGAGCTGAGTGAGCAGTGGGGTTGTGTAGCCTGGAGCTCAGTGAGCAGTGGGATTATGTAGCCTGGAGCTGAGTGAGCAGTGGGATTGTATAGCCTGGAGCTGAGTGAGCAGTTGGGTTGTATAGCCTGGAGCTCAGTGAGCAGTGGGTTTGTGTAGCCTGGAGCTGAGTGAGCAGTGGGGTTGTGTAGCCTGGAGCTCAGTGAGCAGTAGGGTTGTGTAGCCTGGAGCTCAGTGAGCCGTGGGGTTGTGCAGCCTGGAGCTCAGTGAGCAGTGGTGTTGTACACCCTGGAGCTCAGTGAGCAGTGGGGTTGTGTAGCCTGGAGCTGAGTGAGCAGTGGGGTTGTGTAGACTGGAGCTGAGTGACCAGTGGGGTTGTGTAGCCTGGAGCTCAGTGAGCAGTGGGGTTGTGTAGCCTGGAGCTGAGTGAGCACTGGGCTTGTGTCGCCTGGAGCTGATTGAGCAGTGGGGTTGTGTAGCCTGGATCTCAGTGAGCAGTGGGGTTGTGTAGCCTGGAGCTCAGTGAGAAGTGGGGTTGTGTAGCCTGGAGCTGAGTGAGCAGTGGGGTTGTGTAGCCTGGAGCTGAGTGAGCACTGGGTTTGTGTCGCCTGGAGCTGATTGAGCAGTGGGGTGGTGTAGCCTGGATCTCAGTGAGCAGTGGTGTTGTGAAGCCTGGAGCTGAGTGAGCATTGGGTTTGTGTAGCCTGTGGCTTAGTGAGCAGTGGGGTTGTGTAAACTGGAGCTCAATGAGCAGTGGGGTTGTGTAGCCTGGAGCTGAGTGAGCATTGGGTTTGTGTAGCCTGTGGCTTAGTGAGCAGTGGGGTTGTGTAAACTGGAGCTCAATGAGCAGTGGGGTTGTGTAGCCTGGAGCTCTGTGAGCAGTGCGGTTGTGTAGCCTTGAGCTCAGTGAGCAGTGAGGTTGTGTAGCCTGGAGCTCAGTGAGCAGTGGGGTTGTGTAGCCTGGAGCTCAGTGAACAGTGTGGTTGTGTAGCCTGAAGCTCTGTGAGCAGTGCGGTTGTGTAGCCTCGAGCTCAGTGAGCAGTGAGGTTGTGTAGCCTGGAGCTCAGTGAGCAGTGGGGTTGTGTACCCTTTAGCTGAGTGAGGCGTGGGGTTGTGTACCCTGGAGCTCCGTGACCAGTGGGGTTGTGTAGCCTGGAGCTGAGTGAGCAGTGGGGTTGTGTAGCCTGGAGCTGAGTGAGCAGTGGGGTTGTGTAGACTGGAGCTGAGTGACCAGTGGGGTTGTGTAGCCTGGAGCTCAGTGAGATGTGGTGTTGTGTAGCCTGGAGCTGAGTGAGCAGTGGGGTTGTGTAGCCTGGAGCTGAGTGAGCACTGGGGTTGTGTCGCCTGGAGCTGATTGAGCAGTGGGGTTGTGTAGCCTGGATCTCAGTGAGCAGTGGTGTTGTGAAGCCTGGAGCTCAGTGAGCAGTGGGGTTGTGTAGCCTGGAGTTCAGTGAGCTGTGGGGTTGTGTAGCCTGGAGCTCAGTGAGAAGTGGGGTTGTGTAGCCTGGAGCTGAGTGAGCAGTGGGATTATGTAGCCTGGAGCTGAGTGAGCAGTGGAGTTGTGTAGCCTGGAGCTGAGTGAGCACTGGGGTTGTGTCGCCTGGAGCTGATTGAGCAGTGGGGTTTTGTAGCCTGGATCTCAGTGAGCAGTGGGGTTGTGTAGCCTGGAGCTGAGTGAGCACTGGGGTTGAGTCGCCTGGAGCGGATTGAGCAGTGGGGTTGTGTAGCCTGGATCTGAGTGAGCAGTGGGGTTGTGTTGTCTGGAGCTTAGTGAGCAATGGGGTTGTGTAGCCTGGAGCTGAGTGAGCAGTGGGGTTGTGTATCCTGGCTCTCAGTGAGCAGTGGGGTTGTGTAGCCTGGAGCTGAGTGAGCAGTGGGGTTGTGTAGCCTGGAGCTGAGTGAGCAGTGGGGTTGTGTAGCCTGGTGCTGAGTGAGCAGTGGGATTGTGTAGCCTGGAGCTCAGTGAGCAGAGGGGTTGTGCAGCCTGGAGCTCAGTGAGCAGTGGGGGTGTGTAGCCTGGAGCTGTGTGAGCAGTGGGGCTGTGTAGCCTGACCTCCGTGAGCAGTGGGGTTGTGTAGCCTGGAGCTGAGTGATCAGTGGGGTTGTGTAGCCTGGAGCTCAGTGAGCAGTGGGATTGTGTAGCCTGGAGCTCAGTGAGCAGTGGGGTTGTGTAAACTTGAGCTCAATGAGCAGTGGGGTTGTGTAGCCTGGAGCTCTGTGAGCAGTGCGGTTGTGTAGCCTGGAGCTCAGTGAGCAGTGAGGTTGTGTAGCCTGGAGCTCTGTGAGCAGTGCGGTTTTGTAGCCTTGAGCTCAGAGAGCAGTGGGGTTGTGTAGCCTGGAGCTGAGTGAGCAGTGGGGTTGTGTAGCCTGGAGCTCAGAGAGCAGTGGGGTTGTGTAGCCTGAAGCTCTGTGAGCAGTGCGGTTGTGTACCCTTTAGCTGAGTGAGCAGTGGGGTTGTGTAGCCTGGAGCTGAGTGAGCAGTGAGGTTGTGTAGCCTGTAGCTGAGTGAGCAGTGGGGTTGTGTAGCCTGGAGCTGAGTGAGCAGTGGGGTTGTGTAGCCTGGAACTCAGTGAGCAGTGGGATTGTGTAGCCTGGAGCTAAGTGAGCAGTGGGGTTGTGCAGCCTGGAGCTCAGTGAGCAGTGCGGTTGTGTAGCCTGGAGCTGTGTCAGCAGTGGGGCTATGTAGCCTGACCTCCGTGAGCAGTGGGGTTGTGTAGCCTGGAGCTGAGTGAGCATTGGGTTTGTGTAGCCTGTGGCTTAGTGAGCAGTGGGGTTGTGTAACCTGGAGCTCAATGAGCAGTGGGGTTGTGTAGCCTGGAGCTCTGTGAGCAGTGCGGTTGTGTAGCCTGGAGCTCAGTGAGCAGTGGGATTGTGTAGCCTGGAGCTCAGTGAGCAGTGGGGTTCTGTAGCCTGGTGCTCAGTGAGCAGTGGGGTTGTGTAGCCTGGAGCTGAGTGTGCAGTGGTTTGTGCAGCCTAGAGCTCAGTTAGAAGTGCGGTTGTGTAGAATGGAGCTAAGTGAGCAGTGGGGTTGTGTACCCTGGAGCTGAGTGAGCAGTGGGGTTGTGTACTCTGGAGCTCAGTGAGCAGTGGGGTTGTGTAGCCTGGAGCTGAGTGAGCAGTGGGGTTGTGTACCCTGGTGCTAAGTGAGCAGTGGGGTTGTGTAGCCTGGAGCTCAGTGAGCGGTGGGGTTGTGTCACCTGGAGCTGAGTGAGCAGTGGGGTTGTGCAGCCTGGAGCTGAGTGAGAAGTGGGGTTGTACACCCTGGAGCTGAGTGAGCATTGGGTTTGTGTAGCCTGGAGCTCAGTGAGCAGTGGGGATGTGTAGCCTGGAGCTGAGTGAGCAGCGGGGTTGTGTAGCCTAGAGCTCAGTGAGCAGTGGGATTATGTAGCCTGGAGCTGAGTGAGCAGTGGGGTTGTGTAGCCTGGAGCTGAGTGAGCAGTGGGGTTGTGTAGTCTGGAGCTCAGTGAGCAGTGGGATTGTGTAGCCTGGAGCTGAGTGAGCAGTGGGGTTGTGTAGCCTGGAGCTGAGTGAGCAGTGGGGTTATGTACCCTGGATCTCATTGAGCATTGGGGTTGTGTAGCCTGGAGCTGAGTGAGCAGTGGGGTAGTGAACCTGCAGCTCAGTGAGCATTGGGGTTGTGTCGCCTGGAGCTCAGTGAGCTGTGGGGTTGTGTAGCCTGGAGCTCAGTGAGATGTGGGGTTGTGTAGCCTGGAGCTCAGTTAGAAGTGGGGTTGTGTAGCCTGGAGCTGACTGAGCAGTGGGTTTGTGTAGCCTGGAGCTGAGTGAGCAGTGGGGTTGTGTAGCCTGGAGCTCAGTGAGCAGTAGGGTTGTGTAGCCTGGAGCTCAGTGGGCAGTGGGGTTGTGTAGCCTGGAGCTCAGTGAGCAGTGGGGTTGTGTATCCTGGAGCTCAGTGAGCAGTGGTGTTGTACACCCTGGAGCTCAGTGAGCAGTGGGGTTGTGTAGCCTGGAGCTGAGTGAACAGTGGGGTTGCGTAGCCTGGAGCTCAGTGAGCAGTGGTGTTGTGTAGCCTGGAGCTGAGTGAGCAGTGGGGTTGTGTAGCCTGGAGCTGAGTGAGCACTGAGGTTGTGTCGCCTGGAGCTGATTGAGCAGTGGGGTTGTGTAGCCTGGATCTCAGTGAGCAGTGGTGTTGTGTAGCCTGGAGCTGAGTGAGCAGTGGGGTTGTGTAGTCTGGAGCTGAGAGAGCAGTGGTGTTATGTAGTCTGGAGCTCAGTGAGCAGTGGGGTTGCGAAGCCTGGAGCTGAGTGAGCAGTGGGCTTGTGTAGCCTGGAGCTGAGTGAGCAGTGGGGTTGTGTAGCCTGGAGCTGAGTGAGCTGTGGGGTTGTGTAGCCTGGAGCTGAGTGAGCAGTGGGGTTGTGTAGCCTGGAGGTCAGTGAGCAATGGCATTGTGTAGCCTGGAGCTCAATGAGCAGTGGGGTTGTGCAGCCTGGAGCTGAGTGAGCAGTGGGGTTGTGTAGCTTGGAGCTGAGTGAGCACTGGGGTTGTGTCGCCTGGAGCTGATTGAGCAGTGGGGTTGTGTAGCCTGGATCTCAGTGAGCAGTGGGGTTGTGTATCCTGGGGCTCAGTGAGCAGTGGGGTTGTGTAGCCTGGAGCTCAGTGAGCAGTGGAGTTGTGTAGCCTGGAGCTGAGTGACCAGTGGGGTTGTGTAGCCTGGATCTCAGTGAGCAGTGGTGTTGTGTAGCCTGGAGCTGAGTGAGCAGTGGGGTTGTGTAGCCTGGAGCTCAGTGAGCAGTGGGGTTGTGTAGCCTGGAGCTGAGTGAGCAGTGGGGTTGTGTAGCCTGGAGCTGAGTGAGCAGTGGGTTTGTGTATCCTGGGGCTCAGTGAGCAGTGGGTTGTTTAGCCTGGAGCTGAGTGAGCAGTGGGGTTGTGTAGCCTGGAGCTGAGTGAGCAGTGGGGTTGTGTAGCCTGGAGCTGAGTGAGCAGTGGGTTTGTGTAGCCTGGAGCTCAGTCAGCAGTGGGGTTGTGCAGCCTGGAGCTCAGTGAGCAGTGGGGTTGTGTAGCCTGGAGCTGTGTGAGCAGTGGGGCTGTGTAGCCTGACCTCAGTGAGCACTGGGGTTGTGTAGCCTGGAGCTGATTGAGCATTGGGTTTGTGTAGACTGTGGCTTAGTGAGCAGGGGGGTTGTGCAAACTGGAGCTCAATGAGCAGTGGGGTTGTGTAGCCTGGAGCTCTGTGAGCAGTGCGGTTGTGTAGCCTTGAGCTCAGTGAGCAGTGAGGTTGTGTAGCCAGAAGCTCAGTGAGCAGTGGGGTTGTGTAGCCTGGAGCTCAGTGAGCAGTGGGGTTGTGTAGCCTGGAGCTCTGTGAGCAGAGCGGTTGTGTAGCCCCGAGCTCAGTGAGCAGTGAGGTTGTGTAGCTTAGAGCTCAGTGATCAGTGGGGTTGTGTACCCTTTAGCTGAGTGAGCAGTGGGGTTGTGTACCCTGGAGCTCAGTGAGCAGTGGGGTTGTGTAGCCTGGAGCTCTGTGAGCAGTGCGGTTGTGTAGCCTCGAGCTCAGTGAGCAGTGAGGTTGTGTAGCCTGGAGCTCAGTGAGCAGTGGGGTTGTGTACCCTTTAGCTGAGTGAGCAGTGGGGTTGTGTAGTCTGGAGCTCAGTGAGCAGTGGGGTTGTGTAGCCTGGAGCTCAGTGAGCAGTGAGGTTGTGTAGCCTGGAGCTGAGTGAGCAGTGGGGTTGTGTAGCCTGGAGCTCAGTGAGCAGTAGGGTTGTGTAGCCTGGAGCTCAGTGAGCAGTGGGGTTGTGTAGCCTGGAGCTCAGTGAGCAGTGGGGTTGTGTATCCTGTAGCTCAGTGAGCAGTGGTGTTGTACACCCTGGAGCTCAGTGAGCAGTGGGGTTGTGTAGCCTGGAGCTGAGTGAGCAGTGGGGTTGTGTAGACTGGAGCTGAGTGAACAGTGGGGTTGCGTAGCCTGGAGCTCAGTGAGCAGTGGTGTTGTGTAGCCTGGAGCTGAGTGAGCAGTGGGGTTGTGTAGCCTGGAGCTGAGTGAGCACTGAGGTTGTGTCGCCTGGAGCTGATTGAGCAGTGGGGTTGTGTAGCCTGGATCTCAGTGAGCAGTGGTGTTGTGTAGCCTGGAGCTGAGTGAGCAGTGGGGTTGTGTACCCTGGAGCTAAGTGAGCAGTGGGGTTGTGTAACCTGGAGCTCAGTGAGCAGTGGGGTTGTGTACCCTGGAGCTGAGTGAGCAGTGGGGTTGTTTACCCTGGAGCTCAGTGAGCAGTGGGGTTGTGTCGCCTGGAGTTCAGTGAGCAGTGGGGATGTACGCACTGGAGTTCAGTGAGCAGTGGGGTTGTGTAGCCTGGAGCTGAGTGAGAAGTGGTGTTGTACACCCTGGAGCTGAGTGAGCATTGGGTTTGTGTAGCCTGGAGCTCAGTGAGCAGTGGGTATGTGTAGCCTGGAGCTGAGTGAGCAGTGGGGTTGTGTAGTCTGGAGCTGAGTGAGCAGTGGGGTTGTGTAGTCTGGAGCTCAGTGAGCAGTGGTATTGTGTAGCCTGGAGCTCAGTGAGCAGTGGGGTTGTGTAGCCTGGAGCTGAGTGAGCAGGGGGGTTATGTAGCCTGGATCTCAGTGAGCATTGTGGTTGTGTAGCCTGGAGCTGAGTGAGCAGTGGGGTTGTGAACCTGCAGCTCAGTGAGCAGTGGGGTTGTGTCGCCTGGAGCTGAGTGAGCAGTGGGGTTGTGTAGCCTGGAGCTCAGTGAGCTGTGGGTTTGTGTAGCCTGGAGCTCAGTGAGAAGTGGGGTTGTGTAGCCTGGAGTTGAGTGAGCAGTGGGGTTGTGTAGCCTGGAGCTGAGTGAGCAGTGGGGTTGTGTAGCCTGGAGCTCAGTGAGCAGTAGGGTTGTGTAGCCTGGAGCTCAGTGAGCAGTGGGGTTGTGCAGCCTGGAGCTCAGTGAGCAGTGGGGTTGCGTCGCCTGCAGCTCTGTGAGCAGTGGTGTTGTACACCCTGGAGCTCAGTGAGCAGTGGGGTTGTGTAGCCTGGAGCTCAGTGAGCAGTGGGGTTGTGTAGCCTGGAGCTGACTGAGCAGTGGGGTTGTGTAGACTGGAGCTGAGTGACCAGTGGGGTTGCGTAGCCTGGATCTCACTGAGCAGTGGTGTTGTGTAGCCTGGAGCTGAGTGAGCAGTGGGGTTGTGTAGCCTGGAGCTGACTGAGCACTGGGGTTGTGTCGCCTGGAGCTGATTGAGCAGTGGGGTTGTGTAGCCTGGATCTCAGTGAGCAGTGGTGTTGTGTAGCCTGGAGCTGAGTGAGCAGTGGGGCTGTGTAGTCTGGAGCTGAGTGAGCAGTGGGGTTGGGTAGTCTGGATCTCAGTGAGCAGTGGGGTTGTGTAGCCTGGAGCTGAGTGAGCAGTGGGGTTGTGTAGCCGGGAGCTGAGTGAGCAGTGGGGTTGTGTATCCTGGGGCTCAATGAGCAGTGGGGTTGTGTAGCATGGAGCTCAGTGAGCAGTGGGGTTGTGTAGCCTGTAGCTGAGTGAGCAGTGGGGTTGTGTAGCCTGGAGCTGAGTGAGCAGTGGGGTTGTGTAGCCTGGAGCTCAGTGAGCAGTGGGATTGTGTAGCCTGGAGCTCAGTGAGCAGTGGGGTTGTGCAGCCTGGAGCTCAGTGAGCAGTGGGGTTGTGTAGCCTGGAGCTGTGTGAGCAGTGGGACTGTGTAGCCTGACCTCAGTGAGCAGTGGGGTTGTGTAACCTGGAGTTGAGTGAGCATTGGGTTTGTGTAGCCTGTGGCTTAGTGAGCAGTGGGGTTGTGTAGACTGGAGCTGAGTGACCAGTGGGGTTGCGTAGCCTGGAGCTCACTGAGCAGTGGTGTTGTGTCGCCTGGAGCTGAGTGAGCAGTGGGGTTGTGTAGCCTGGAGCTCAGTGAGCACTGGGGTTGTGTCGCCTGGAGCTGATTGAGCAGTGGGGTTGTGTAGCCTGGATCTCAGTGAGCAGTGGTGTTGTGTAGCCTGGAGCTGAGTGAGCAGTGGGGTTGTGTAGTCTGGAGCTGAGTGAGCAGTGGGGTTGTGTAGTCTGGATCTCAGTGAGCAGTGGGGTTGTGTAGCCTGGAGCTGAGTGAGCAGTGGGGTTGTGTAGCCGGGAGCTGAGTGAGCAGTGGGGTTGTGTAGCCTGGAGCTCAGTGAGCAGTGGTGTTGTACACCCTGGAGCTCAGTGAGCAGTGGGGTTGTGTAGCCTGGAGCTGAGTGAGCAGTGGGGTTGTGTAGCCTGGAGCTCAGTGAGCAGTGGTGTTGTGTAGCCTGGAGCTGAGTGAGCAGTGGGGTTGTGTAGCCTGGAGCTGATTGAGCAGTGGGGTTGTGTAGCCTGGATCTCAGTGAGCAGTGGTGTTGTGTAGCCAGGACCTGAGTGAGCAGTGGGGTTGTGTAGCCTGGAGCTGAGTGAGAAGTGGGGTTGTACACCCTGGAGCTGAGTGAGCATTGTGTTTGTGTAGCCTGGAGCTCAGTGAGCAGTGGGGATGTGTAGCCTGGAGCTGAGTGAGCAGTGGGGTTGTGTAGCCTGGAGCTCAGTGAGCAGTGCGGTTGTGTAGCCTGGAGCTGATTGTGCAGTGGTTTGTGTAGCCTCGAGCTCAGTTAGAAGTGCGGTTGTGTAGATTGGAGCTAAGTGAGCAGTGGGGTTGTGTAACCTGGAGCTGAGTGAGCAGTGGGGTTGTGTACTCTGGAGCTCAGTGAGCAGTGGGGTTGTGTAGCCTGGAGCTGAGTGAGCAGTGGCGTTGTGTACCCTGGAGCTAAGTGAGCAGTGGGGTTGTGTAGCCTGGAGCTGAGTGAGCAGTGGGGTTGTGTACCCTGGAGCTAAATGAGCACTGGGGTTGTGTAGCCTGGAGCTCAGTGAGCAGTGGGGTTGTGTACCCTGGAGCTGAGTGAGCAGTGGGGTTGTTTACCCTGGACCTCATTGAGCAGTGGGGTTGTGTAGCCTGGAGCTCAGTGAGCAGTGGGGATGTACGCACTGGAGTTCAGTGAGCAGTGGGGTTGTGTAGCCTGGAGCTGAGTGAGCAGTGGGGTTGTGTAGCCTGGAGCTGAGTGAGAAGTGGGGTTGTACACCCTGGAGCTGAGTGAGCTTTGTGTTTGTGTAGCCTGGAGCTCAGTGAGCAGTGGGGATGTACGCACTGGAGTTCAGTGAGCAGTGGGGTTGTGTAGCCTGGAGCTGAGTGAGCAGTGGGGTTGTGTAGCCTGGAGCTCAGTGAGCAGTGCGGTTGTGTAGCCTGGAGCTGATTGTGCAGTGGTTTGTGTAGCCTAGAGCTCAGTTAGAAGTGCGGTTGTGTAGACTGGAGCTAAGTGAGCAGTTGGGTTGTGTAACCTGGAGCTGAGTGAGCAGTGGGATTGTGTACTCTGGAGCTCAGTGAGCAGTGGGGTTGTGTAGCCTGGAGCTGAGTGAGCAGTGGGGTTGTGTACCCTGGAGCTAAGTGAGCAGTGGGGTTGTGTAGCCTGGAGCTCAGTGAGCAGTGGGGTTGTGTACCCTGGAGCTGAGTGAGCAGTGGGGTTGTTTACCCTGGAGCTCAGTGAGCAGTGGGGTTGTGTCGCCTGGAGCTGAGTGAGCAGTGGGGTTGTGTAGCCTGGAGTTCAGTGAGCAGTGGGGATGTACGCACTGGAGTTCAGTGAGCAGTGGGGTTGTGTAGCCTGGACCTGAGTGAGAAGTGGTGTTGTACACCCTGGAGCTGACTGAGCATTGGGTTTGTGTAGCCTGGAGCTCAGTGAGCAGTGGGATTATGTAGCCTGGAGCTGAGTGAGCAGTGGGGTTGTGTAGTCTGGAGCTGAGTGAGCAGTGGGGTTGTGTAGTCTGGAGCTCAGTGAGCAGTGGTATTGTGTAGCCTGGAGCTCAGTGAGCAGTGGGGTTGTGTAGCCTGGAGCTGAGTGAGCAGGGGGGTTATGTAGCCTGGATCTCAGTGAGCATTGTGGTTGTGTAGCCTGGAGCTGAGTGAGCAGTGGGGTTGTGAACCTGCAGCTCAGTGAGCAGTGGGGTTGTGTCGCCTGGAGCTGAGTGAGCAGTGGGGTTGTGTAGCCTGGAGCTCAGTGAGCTGTGGGTTTGTGTAGCCTGGAGCTCAGTGAGAAGTGGGGTTGTGTAGCCTGGAGCTGAGTGAGCAGTGGGGTTGTGTAGCCTGGAGCTGAGTGAGCAGTGGGGTTGTGTAGCCTGGAGCTCAGTGAGCAGTAGGGTTGTGTAGCCTGGAGCTCAGTGAGCAGTGGGGTTGTGCAGCCTGGAGCTCAGTCAGCAGTGGGGTTGTGTCGCCTGCAGCTCAGTGAGCAGTGGTGTTGTACTCCCTGGAGCTCAGTGAGCAGTGGGGTTGTGTAGCCTGGAGCTCAGTGAGCAGTGGGGTTGTGTAGCCTGGAGCTGACTGAGCAGTGGGGTTGTGTAGACTGGAGCTGAGTGACCAGTGGGGTTGCGTAGCCTGGATCTCACTGAGCAGTGGTGTTGTGTAGCCTGGAGCTGAGTGAGCAGTGGGGTTGTGTAGCCTGGAGCTGAGTGAGCACTGGGGTTGTGTCGCCTGGAGCTGATTGAGCAGTGGGGTTGTGTAGCCTGGATCTCAGTGAGCAGTGGTGTTGTGTAGCCTGGAGCTGAGTGAGCAGTGGGGTTGTGTAGTCTGGAGCTGAGTGAGCAGTGGGGTTGGGTAGTCTGGATCTCAGTGAGCAGTGGGGTTGTGTAGCCTGGAGCTGAGTGAGCAGTGGGGTTGTGTAGCCGGGAGCTGAGTGAGCAGTGGGGTTGTGTATCCTGGGGCTCAATGAGCCGTGGGGTTGTGTAGCATGGAGCTCAGTGAGCTGTGGGGTTGTGTAGACTGTAGCTGAGTGAGCAGTGGGGTTGTGTAGCCTGGAGCTGAGTGAGCAGTGGGGTTGTGTAGCCTGGAGCTCAGTGAGCAGTGGGATTGTGTAGCCTGGAGCTCAGTGAGCAGTGGGGTTGTGCAGCCTGGAGCTCAGTGAGCAGTGGGGTTGTGTAGCCTGGAGCTGTGTGAGCAGTGGGACTGTGTAGCCTGACCTCAGTGAGCAGTGGGGTTGTGTAACCTGGAGTTGAGTGAGCATTGGGTTTGTGTAGCCTGTGGCTTAGTGAGCAGTGGGGTTGTGTAGACTGGAGCTGAGTGACCAGTGGGGTTGCGTAGCCTGGAGCTCACTGAGCAGTGGTGTTGTGTAGCCTGGAGCTGAGTGAGCAGTGGGGTTGTGTAGCCTGGAGCTCAGTGAGCACTGGGGTTGTGTCGCCTGGAGCTGATTGAGCAGTGGGGTTGTGTAGCCTGGATCTCAGTGAGCAGTGGTGTTGTGTAGCCTGGAGATGAGTGAGCAGTGGGGTTGTGTAGTCTGGAGCTGAGTGAGCATTGGGGTTGTGTAGTCTGGATCTCAGTGAGCAGTGGGGTTGTGTAGCCTGGAGCTGAGTGAGCAGTGGGGTTGTGTAGCCTGGAGCTGAGTGAGCAGTGGGGTTGTGTAGCCTGGAGCTCAGTGAGCAGTGGTGTTGTACACCCTGGAGCTCAGTGAGCTGTGGGGTTGTGTAGCCTGGAGCTGAGTGAGCAGTGGGGTTGTGTAGCCTGGAGCTCAGTGAGCAGTGGTGTTGTGTAGCCTGGAGCTGAGTGAGCAGTGGGGTTGTGTAGCCTGGAGCTGATTGAGCAGTGGGGTTGTGTAGCCTGGATCTCAGTGAGCAGTGGTGTTGTGTAGCCAGGACCTGAGTGAGCAGTGGGGTTGTGTAGCCTGGAGCTCAGTGAGCAGTGCGGTTGTGTAGCCTGGAGCTGATTGTGCTGTGGTTTGTGTAGCCTCGAGCTCAGTTAGAAGTGCGGTTGTGTAGACTGGAGCTAAGTGAGCAGTGGGGTTGTGTAACCTGGAGCTGAGTGAGCAGTGGGGTTGTGTACTCTGGAGCTCAGTGAGCAGTGGGGTTGTGTAGCCTCGAGCTGAGTGAGCAGTGGGGTTGTGTACCCTGGAGCTAAGTGAGCAGTGGGGTTGTGTAGCCTGGAGCTCAGTGAGCTGTGGGGTTGTGTACCCTGGAGCTGAGTGAGCAGTGGGGTTGTTTACCCTGGAGCTCAGTGAGCAGTGGGGTTGTGTCGCCTGGAGCTGAGTGAGCAGTGGGGTTGTGTAGCCTGGAGTTCAGTGAGCAGTGGGGATGTACGCACTGGAGTTCAGTGAGCAGTGGGCTTGTGTAGCCTGGAGCTGAGTGAGAAGTGGTGTTGTACACCCTGGAGCTGAGTGAGCATTGGGTTTGTGTAGCCTGGAGCTCAGTGAGCAGTGGGTACGTGTAGCCTGGAGCTGAGTGAGCAGTGGCGTTGTGTAGCCTAGAGCTCAGTGAGCAGTGGGATTATGTAGCCTGGAGCTGAGTGAGCAGTGGGGTTGTGTAGTCTGCAGCTGAGTGAGCAGTGGGGTTGTGTAGTCTGGAGCTCAGTGAGCAGTGGTATTGCGTAGCCTGGAGCTCAGTGAGCAGTGGGGTTGTGTAGCCTGGAGCTGAGTGAGCAGGGGGGTTATGTAGCCTGGATCTCAGTGAGCATTGGGGTTGTGTAGCCTGGAGGAGAGTGAGCAGTGGGGTTGTGAACCTGCAGCTCAGTGAGCAGTGGGGTTGTGTCGCCTGGAGCTCAGTGAGCTGTGGGGTTGTGTAGCCTGGAGCTCAGTGAGCTGTGGGTATGTGTAGCCTGGAGCTCAGTGAGAAGTGGGGTTGTGTAGCCTGGAGCTGAGTGAGCAGTGGGGTTGTGTAGCCTGGAGCTGAGTGAGCAGTGGGGTTGTGTAGCCTGGAGCTCAGTGAGCAGTAGGGTTGTGTAGCCTGGAGCTCAGTGAGCAGGGGGTTGTGCAGCCTGGAGCTCAGTGAGCAGTGGGGTTGTGTCGCCTGCAGCTCAGTGAGCAGTGGTGTTGTACACCCTGGAGCTCAGTGAGCAGTGGTGTTGTGTAGCCTGGAGCTCAGTGAGCAGTGGGGTTGTGTAGCCTGGAGCTGACTGAGCAGTGGGGTTGTGTAGACTGGAGCTGAGTGACCAGTGGGGTTGCGTAGCCTGGAGCTCAGTGAGCAGTGGTGTTGTGTAGCCTGGAGCTGAGTGAGCAGTGGGGTTGTGTAGCCTGGAGCTGAGTGAGCACTGGGGTTGTGTCGCCTGGAGCTGATTGAGCAGTGGGGTTGTGTAGCCTGGATCCCAGTGAGCAGTGGTGTTGTGTAGCCTGGAGCTGAGTGAGCAGTGGGGTTGTGTAGTCTGGAGCTGAGTGAGCAGTGGGGTTGGGTAGTCTGGATCTCAGTGAGCAGTGGGGTTGTGTAGCCTGGAGCTGAGTGAGCAGTGGGGTTGTGTAGCCGGGAGCTGAGTGAGCAGTGGGGTTGTGTATCCTGGGGCTCATTGAGCAGTGGGGTTGTGTAGCCTGGAGCTCACTGAGCAGTGGGGATGTACGCACTGGATTTCAGTGAGCAGTGGGATTGTGTAGCCTCGAGCTGAGTGAGCAGTGGGGTTGTGCAGCCTGGAGCTGAGTGAGAAGTGGGGTTGTACACCCTGGAGCTGAGTGAGCATTGGCTTTGTGTAGCCTGGAGCTCAGTGAGCAGTGGGATTGTGTAGCCTGGAGCTGAGTGAGCAGTGGGGTTGTGTAGCCTGGAGCTCAGTGAGCAGTGGGGTTGTGTAGCCTGGAGCTCAGTGAGCAGTGAGTTTGTGTAGCCTGGAGCTCAGTGAGCAGTGGGGTTGTGTAGCTTGGAGCTCAGTGAGCAGTGGGGTTGTGTACTCTGGAGCTCAGTGAGAAGTGGGGTTGTGTAGCCTGGAGCTTAGTGAGCAGTGGGGTTGTGTACCCTGGAGCTAAGTGAGCGGTGGGGTTGTGTAGCCTGGAGCTCAGTGAGCAGTGGGGTTGTGTACCCTGGAGCTGAGTGAGCAGTGGGGTTGTTTACCCTGGAGCTCAGTGAGCAGTGGGGTTGTGTAGCCTGGAGCTGAGTGAGCAGTGGGGTTGTGTAGCCTGGAGCTCCGTGAGCAGTGGGGTTGTGTTGCCTGGAGCTGAGTGAGCAGTGGGGTTGTTTAGTCTGGAGCTCAGTGAGCAGTGGTGTTGTGTAGCCTGGAGCTGAGTGAGCAGTGGGGTTGTGTAGTCTGGAGCTCAGTGAGCAGTGGGGTTGTGTAGCCTGGAGCTGAGTGAGCAGTGGGGTTGTGTAGCCTGGAGCTGAGTGAGCAGTGGGGTTGTGTAGCCTGGAGCTCAGTGAGCAGTGGGATTGTGTAGCCTGGAGCTCAGTGAGCAGTGGGGTTGTGCAGCCTGGAGCTGAGTGAGCAGTGGGGTTGTGTAGCCTGGAGCTGTGTGAGCAGTGGGGCTGTGTAGCCTGCCCTCGGTGAGCAGTGGGGTTGTGTAGCCTGGAGCTGAGTGAGCATTGGGTTTGTGTAGCCTGTGGCTGAGTGAGCAGTGGGGTTGTGTAAACTGGAGCTCAATGAGCAGTGGGGTTGTGTAGCCTGGAGCTCTGTGAGCAGTGCGGTTGTGTAGCCTTGAGCTCATTGAGCAGTGAGGTTGTGTAGCCTGGAGCTCAGTGAGGAGTGGGGTTATGTAGCCTGGAGCTCAGTGAGCAGTGGGGTTGTGTAGCCTGGAGCTCAGTGAGCAGTGGGTTTGTGTACCCTGGAGCTCAGTGAGCAGTGGGGTTGTGTAGCCTGGAGCTGAGTGAGCAGTGGGGTTGTGTACCCTGGAGCTAAATGAGCAGTGGGGTTGTGTAGCCTGGAGCTCAGTGAGCAGTGGGGTTGTGTACCCTGGAGCTGAGTGAGCAGTGGGGTTGTTTACCCTGGAGCTCAGTGAGCAGTGGGGTTGTGTAGCCTGGAGCTCAGTGAGCAGTGGGGATGTACGCACTGGAGTTCAGTGAGCAGTGGGGTTGTGTAGCCTGGAGCTGAGTGAGCATTGGGGTTGTGTAGCCTGGAGCTGAGTGAGAAGTGGGGTTGTACACCCTGGAGCTGAGTGAGCATTGTTTTTGTGTAGCCTGGAGCTCAGTGAGCAGTGGGGATGTACGCACTGGAGTTCAGTGAGCAGTGGGGTTGTGTAGCCTGGAGCTGAGTGAGCAGTGGGGTTGTGTAGCCTGGAGCTCAGTGAGCAGTGCGGTTGTGTAGCCTGGAGCTGATTGTGCAGTGGTTTGTGTAGCCTGGAGCTCAGTTAGAAGTGCGGTTGTGTAGACTGGAGCTAAGTGAGCAGTGGGGTTGTGTAACCTGGAGCTGAGTGAGCAGTGGGGTTGTGTACTCTGGAGCTCAGTGAGCAGTGGGGTTGTGTAGCCTGGAGCTCAGTGAGCAGTGGGGTTGTGTAGCCTGGAGCTGAGTGAGCAGTGGGGTTGTGTAGACTGGAGCTGAGTGAGCAGTGGGGTTGTGTAGCCTGGAGCTCAGTGAGCAGTGGTGTTGTGTAGCCTGGAGCTGAGTGAGCAGTGGGGTTGTGTAGCCTGGAGCTGACTGAGCAGTGGGGTTGTGTAGACTGGAGCTGAGTGACCAGTGGGGTTGCGTAGCCTGGATCTCACTGAGCAGTGGTGTTGTGTAGCCTGGAGCTGAGTGAGCAGTGGGGTTGTGTAGCCTGGAGCTGAGTGAGCACTGGGGTTGTGTCGCCTGGAGCTGATTGAGCAGTGGGGTTGTGTAGCCTGGAGCTCAGTGAGCAGTGGTGTTGTGTAGCCTGGAGCTGAGTGAGCAGTGGGGTTGTGTAGTCTGGAGCTGAGTGAGCAGTGGGGTTGGGTAGTCTGGATCTCAGTGAGCAGTGGGGTTGTGTAGCCTGGAGCTGAGTGAGCAGTGGGGTTGTGTAGCCGGGAGCTGAGTGAGCAGTGGGGTTGTGTATCCTGGGGCTCATTGAGCAGTGGGGTTGTGTAGCCTGGAGCTCACTGAGCAGTGGGGATGTACGCACTGGATTTCAGTGAGCAGTGGGATTGTGTAGCCTGGAGCTGAGTGAGCAGTGGGGTTGTGTAGCCTGGAGCTGAGTGAGAAGTGGGGTTGTACACCCTGGAGCTGAGTGAGCATTGGCTTTGTGTAGCCTGGAGCTCAGTGAGCAGTGGGATTGTGTAGCCTGGAGCTGAGTGAGCAGTGGGGTTGTGTAGCCTGGAGCTCAGTGAGCAGTGGGGTTGTGTAGCCTGGAGCTCAGTGAGCAGTGGGTTTGTGTAGCCTGGAGCTCAGTGAGCAGTGGGGTTGTGTAGCTTGGAGCTCAGTGAGCAGTGGGGTTGTGTACTCTGGAGCTCAGTGAGCAGTGGGGTTGTGTAGCCTGGAGCTTAGTGAGCAGTGGGGTTGTGTACCCTGGAGCTAAGTGAGCAGTGGGGTTGTGTAGCCTGGAGCTCAGTGAGCAGTGGGGTTGTGTACCCTGGAGCTGAGTGAGCAGTGGGGTTGTTTACCCTGGAGCTCAGTGAGCAGTGGGGTTGTGTAGCCTGGAGCTGAGTGAGCAGTGGGGTTGTGTAGCCTGGAGCTCAGTGAGCAGTGGGGTTGTGTAGCCTGGAGCTGAGTGAGCAGTGGGGTTGTTTAGCCTGGAGCTCAGTGAGCAGTGGTGTTGTGTAGCCTGGAGCTGAGTGAGCAGTGGGGTTGTGTAGTCTGGAGCTCAGTGAGCAGTGGGGTTGTGTAGCCTGGAGCTGAGTGAGCAGTGGGGTTGTGTAGCCTGGAGCTGAGTGAGCAGTGGGGTTGTGTAGCCTGGAGCTCAGTGAGCAGTGGGATTGTGTAGCCTGGACCTCAGTGAGCAGTGGGGTTGTGCAGCCTGGAGCTGAGTGAGCAGTGGGGTTGTGTAGCCTGGAGCTGTGTGAGCAGTGGGGCTGTGTAGCCTGCCCTCGGTGAGCAGTGGGGTTGTGTAGCCTGGAGCTGAGTGAGCATTGGGTTTGTGTAGCCTGTGGCTGAGTGAGCAGTGGGGTTGTGTAAACTGGAGCTCAATGAGCAGTGGGGTTGTGTAGCCTGGAGCTCTGTGAGCAGTGCGGTTGTGTAGCCTTGAGCTCATTGAGCAGTGAGGTTGTGTAGCCTGGAGCTCAGTGAGGAGTGGGGTTATGTAGCCTGGAGCTCAGTGAGCAGTGGGGTTGTGTAGCCTGGAGCTCAGTGAGCAGTGGGTTTGTGTACCCTGGAGCTCAGTGAGCAGTGGGGTTGTGTAGCCTGGAGCTGAGTGAGCAGTGGGGTTGTGTACCCTGGAGCTAAATGAGCACTGGGGTTGTGTAGCCTGGAGCTCAGTGAGCAGTGGGGTTGTGTACCCTGGAGCTGAGTGAGCAGTGGGGTTGTTTACCCTGGACCTCATTGAGCAGTGGGGTTGTGTAGCCTGGAGCTCAGTGAGCAGTGGGGATGTACGCACTGGAGTTCAGTGAGCAGTGGGGTTGTGTAGCCTGGAGCTGAGTGAGCATTGGGGTTGTGTAGCCTGGAGCTGAGTGAGAAGTGGGGTTGTACACCCTGGAGCTGAGTGAGCATTGTTTTTGTGTAGCCTGGAGCTCAGTGAGCAGTGGGGATGTACGCACTGGAGTTCAGTGAGCAGTGGGGTTGTGTAGCCTGGAGCTGAGTGAGCAGTGGGGTTGTGTAGCCTGGAGCTCAGTGAGCAGTGCGGTTGTGTAGCCTGGAGCTGATTGTGCAGTGGTTTGTGTAGCCTAGAGCTCAGTTAGAAGTGCGGTTGTGTAGACTGGAGCTAAGTGAGCAGTGGGGTTGTGTAACCTGGAGCTGAGTGAGCAGTGGGGTTGTGTACTCTGGAGCTCAGTGAGCAGTGGGGTTGTGTAGCCTGGAGCTGAGTGAGCAGTGGGGTTGTGTACCCTGGAGCTAAGTGAGCAGTGGGGTTGTGTAACCTGGAGCTCAGTGAGCAGTGGGGTTGTGTACCCTGGAGCTGAGTGAGCAGTGGGGTTGTTTACCCTGGAGCTCAGTGAGCAGTGGGGTTGTGTCGCCTGGAGTTCAGTGAGCAGTGGGGATGTACGCACTGGAGTTCAGTGAGCAGTGGGGTTGTGTAGCCTGGAGCTGAGTGAGAAGTGGTGTTGTACACCCTGGAGCTGAGTGAGCATTGGGTTTGTGTAGCCTGGAGCTCAGTGAGCAGTGGGTATGTGTAGCCTGGAGCTGAGTGAGCAGTGGGGTTGTGTAGTCTGGAGCTGAGTGAGCAGTGGGGTTGTGTAGTCTGGAGCTCAGTGAGCAGTGGTATTGTGTAGCCTGGAGCTCAGTGAGCAGTGGGGTTGTGTAGCCTGGAGCTGAGTGAGCAGGGGGGTTATGTAGCCTGGATCTCAGTGAGCATTGTGGTTGTGTAGCCTGGAGCTGAGTGAGCAGTGGGGTTGTGAACCTGCAGCTCAGTGAGCAGTGGGGTTGTGTCGCCTGGAGCTGAGTGAGCAGTGGGGTTGTGTAGCCTGGAGCTCAGTGAGCTGTGGGTTTGTGTAGCCTGGAGCTCAGTGAGAAGTGGGGTTGTGTAGCCTGGAGTTGAGTGAGCAGTGGGGTTGTGTAGCCTGGAGCTGAGTGAGCAGTGGGGTTGTGTAGCCTGGAGCTCAGTGAGCAGTAGGGTTGTGTAGCCTGGAGCTCAGTGAGCAGTGGGGTTGTGCAGCCTGGAGCTCAGTGAGCAGTGGGGTTGCGTCGCCTGCAGCTCTGTGAGCAGTGGTGTTGTACACCCTGGAGCTCAGTGAGCAGTGGGGTTGTGTAGCCTGGAGCTCAGTGAGCAGTGGGTTTGTGTAGCCTGGAGCTCAGTGAGAAGTGGGGTTGTGTAGCCTGGAGTTGAGTGAGCAGTGGGGTTGTGTAGCCTGGAGCTGAGTGAGCAGTGGGGTTGCGTAGCCTGGATCTCACTGAGCAGTGGTGTTGTGTAGCCTGGAGCTGAGTGAGCAGTGGGGTTGTGTAGCCTGGAGCTGACTGAGCACTGGGGTTGTGTCGCCTGGAGCTGATTGAGCAGTGGGGTTGTGTAGCCTGGATCTCAGTGAGCAGTGGTGTTGTGTAGCCTGGAGCTGAGTGAGCAGTGGGGCTGTGTAGTCTGGAGCTGAGTGAGCAGTGGGGTTGGGTAGTCTGGATCTCAGTGAGCAGTGGGGTTGTGTAGCCTGGAGCTGAGTGAGCAGTGGGGTTGTGTAGCCGGGAGCTGAGTGAGCAGTGGGGTTGTGTATCCTGGGGCTCAATGAGCAGTGGGGTTGTGTAGCATGGAGCTCAGTGAGCAGTGGGGTTGTGTAGCCTGTAGCTGAGTGAGCAGTGGGGTTGTGTAGCCTGGAGCTGAGTGAGCAGTGGGGTTGTGTAGCCTGGAGCTCAGTGAGCAGTGGGATTGTGTAGCCTGGAGCTCAGTGAGCAGTGGGGTTGTGCAGCCTGGAGCTCAGTGAGCAGTGGGGTTGTGTAGCCTGGAGCTGTGTGAGCAGTGGGACTGTGTAGCCTGACCTCAGTGAGCAGTGGGGTTGTGTAACCTGGAGTTGAGTGAGCATTGGGTTTGTGTAGCCTGTGGCTTAGTGAGCAGTGGGGTTGTGTAGACTGGAGCTGAGTGACCAGTGGGGTTGCGTAGCCTGGGGCTCACTGAGCAGTGGTGTTGTGTCGCCTGGAGCTGAGTGAGCAGTGGGGTTGTGTAGCCTGGAGCTCAGTGAGCACTGGGGTTGTGTCGCCTGGAGCTGATTGAGCAGTGGGGTTGTGTAGCCTGGATCTCAGTGAGCAGTGGTGTTGTGTAGCCTGGAGCTGAGTGAGCAGTGGGGTTGTGTAGTCTGGAGCTGAGTGAGCAGTGGGGTTGTGTAGTCTGGATCTCAGTGAGCAGTGGGGTTGTGTAGCCTGGAGCTGAGTGAGCAGTGGGGTTGTGTAGCCGGGAGCTGAGTGAGCAGTGGGGTTGTGTAGCCTGGAGCTCAGTGAGCAGTGGTGTTGTACACCCTGGAGCTCAGTGAGCAGTGGGGTTGTGTAGCCTGGAGCTGAGTGAGCAGTGGGGTTGTGTAGCCTGGAGCTCAGTGAGCAGTGGTGTTGTGTAGCCTGGAGCTGAGTGAGCAGTGGGGTTGTGTAGCCTGGAGCTGATTGAGCAGTGGGGTTGTGTAGCCTGGATCTCAGTGAGCAGTGGTGTTGTGTAGCCAGGACCTGAGTGAGCAGTGGGGTTGTGTAGCCTGGAGCTGAGTGAGAAGTGGGGTTGTACACCCTGGAGCTGAGTGAGCATTGTGTTTGTGTAGCCTGGAGCTCAGTGAGCAGTGGGGATGTGTAGCCTGGAGCTGAGTGAGCAGTGGGGTTGTGTAGCCTGGAGCTCAGTGAGCAGTGCGGTTGTGTAGCCTGGAGCTGATTGTGCAGTGGTTTGTGTAGCCTCGAGCTCAGTTAGAAGTGCGGTTGTGTAGACTGGAGCTAAGTGAGCAGTGGGGTTGTGTAACCTGGAGCTGAGTGAGCAGTGGGGTTGTGTACTCTGGAGCTGAGTGAGCAGTGGCGTTGTGTACCCTGGAGCTAAGTGAGCAGTGGGGTTGTGTAGCCTGGAGCTGAGTGAGCAGTGGGGTTGTGTACCCTGGAGCTAAATGAGCACTGGGGTTGTGTAGCCTGGAGCTCAGTGAGCAGTGGGGTTGTGTACCCTGGAGCTGAGTGAGCAGTGGGGTTGTTTACCCTGGACCTCATTGAGCAGTGGGGTTGTGTAGCCTGGAGCTCAGTGAGCAGTGGGGATGTACGCACTGGAGTTCAGTGAGCAGTGGGGTTGTGTAGCCTGGAGCTGAGTGAGCAGTGGGGTTGTGTAGCCTGGAGCTGAGTGAGAAGTGTGGTTGTACACCCTGGAGCTGAGTGAGCTTTGTGTTTGTGTAGCCTGGAGCTCAGTGAGCAGTGGGGATGTACGCACTGGAGTTCAGTGAGCAGTGGGGTTGTGTAGCCTGGAGCTGAGTGAGCAGTGGGGTTGTGTAGCCTGGAGCTCAGTGAGCAGTGCGGTTGTGTAGCCTGGAGCTGATTGTGCAGTGGTTTGTGTAGCCTAGAGCTCAGTTAGAAGTGCGGTTGTGTAGACTGGAGCTAAGTGAGCAGTTGGGTTGTGTAACCTGGAGCTGAGTGAGCAGTGGGATTGTGTACTCTGGAGCTCAGTGAGCAGTGGGGTTGTGTAGCCTGGAGCTGAGTGAGCAGTGGGGTTGTGTACCCTGGAGCTAAGTGAGCAGTGGGGTTGTGTAGCCTGGAGCTCAGTGAGCAGTGGGGTTGTGTACCCTGGAGCTGAGTGAGCAGTGGGGTTGTTTACCCTGGAGCTCAGTGAGCAGTGGGGTTGTGTCGCCTGGAGCTGAGTGAGCAGTGGGGTTGTGTAGCCTGGAGTTCAGTGAGCAGTGGGGATGTACGCACTGGAGTTCAGTGAGCAGTGGGGTTGTGTAGCCTGGACCTGAGTGAGAAGTGGTGTTGTACCCCCTGGAGCTGACTGAGCATTGGGTTTGTGTAGCCTGGAGCTCAGTGAGCAGTGGGATTATGTAGCCTGGAGCTGAGTGAGCAGTGGGGTTGTGTAGTCTGGAGCTGAGTGAGCAGTGGGGTTGTGTAGTCTGGAGCTCAGTGAGCAGTGGTATTGTGTAGCCTGGAGCTCAGTGAGCAGTGGGGTTGTGTAGCCTGGAGCTGAGTGAGCAGGGGGGTTATGTAGCCTGGATCTCAGTGAGCATTGTGGTTGTGTAGCCTGGAGCTGAGTGAGCAGTGGGGTTGTGAACCTGCAGCTCAGTGAGCAGTGGGGTTGTGTCGCCTGGAGCTGAGTGAGCAGTGGGGTTGTGTAGCCTGGAGCTCAGTGAGCTGTGGGTTTGTGTAGCCTGGAGCTCAGTGAGAAGTGGGGTTGTGTAGCCTGGAGCTGAGTGAGCAGTGGGGTTGTGTAGCCTGGAGCTGAGTGAGCAGTGGGGTTGTGTAGCCTGGAGCTCAGTGAGCAGTAGGGTTGTGTAGCCTGGAGCTCAGTGAGCAGTGGGGTTGTGCAGCCTGGAGCTCAGTCAGCAGTGGGGTTGTGTCGCCTGCAGCTCAGTGAGCAGTGGTGTTGTACTCCCTGGAGCTCAGTGAGCAGTGGGGTTGTGTAGCCTGGAGCTCAGTGAGCAGTGGGGTTGTGTAGCCTGGAGCTGACTGAGCAGTGGGGTTGTGTAGACTGGAGCTGAGTGACCAGTGGGGTTGCGTAGCCTGGATCTCACTGAGCAGTGGTGTTGTGTAGCCTGGAGCTGAGTGAGCAGTGGGGTTGTGTAGCCTGGAGCTGAGTGAGCACTGGGGTTGTGTCGCCTGGAGCTGATTGAGCAGTGGGGTTGTGTAGCCTGGATCTCAGTGAGCAGTGGTGTTGTGTAGCCTGGAGCTGAGTGAGCAGTGGGGTTGTGTAGTCTGGAGCTGAGTGAGCAGTGGGGTTGGGTAGTCTGGATCTCAGTGAGCAGTGGGGTTGTGTAGCCTGGAGCTGAGTGAGCAGTGGGGTTGTGTAGCCGGGAGCTGAGTGAGCAGTGGGGTTGTGTATCCTGGGGCTCAATGAGCCGTGGGGTTGTGTAGCATGGAGCTCAGTGAGCTGTGGGGTTGTGTAGACTGTAGCTGAGTGAGCAGTGGGGTTGTGTAGCCTGGAGCTGAGTGAGCAGTGGGGTTGTGTAGCCTGGAGCTCAGTGAGCAGTGGGATTGTGTAGCCTGGAGCTCAGTGAGCAGTGGGGTTGTGCAGCCTGGAGCTCAGTGAGCAGTGGGGTTGTGTAGCCTGGAGCTGTGTGAGCAGTGGGACTGTGTAGCCTGACCTCAGTGAGCAGTGGGGTTGTGTAACCTGGAGTTGAGTGAGCATTGGGTTTGTGTAGCCTGTGGCTTAGTGAGCAGTGGGGTTGTGTAGACTGGAGCTGAGTGACCAGTGGGGTTGCGTAGCCTGGAGCTCACTGAGCAGTGGTGTTGTGTAGCCTGGAGCTGAGTGAGCAGTGGGGTTGTGTAGCCTGGAGCTCAGTGAGCACTGGGGTTGTGTCGCCTGGAGCTGATTGAGCAGTGGGGTTGTGTAGCCTGGATCTCAGTGAGCAGTGGTGTTGTGTAGCCTGGAGATGAGTGAGCAGTGGGGTTGTGTAGTCTGGAGCTGAGTGAGCATTGGGGTTGTGTAGACTGGATCTCAGTGAGCAGTGGGGTTGTGTAGCCTGGAGCTGAGTGAGCAGTGGGGTTGTGTAGCCTGGAGCTGAGTGAGCAGTGGGGTTGTGTAGCCTGGAGCTCAGTGAGCAGTGGTGTTGTACACCCTGGAGCTCAGTGAGCTGTGGGGTTGTGTAGCCTGGAGCTGAGTGAGCAGTGGGGTTGTGTAGCCTGGAGCTCAGTGAGCAGTGGTGTTGTGTAGCCTGGAGCTGAGTGAGCAGTGGGGTTGTGTAGCCTGGAGCTGATTGAGCAGTGGGGTTGTGTAGCCTGGATCTCAGTGAGCAGTGGTGTTGTGTAGCCAGGACCTGAGTGAGCAGTGGGGTTGTGTAGCCTGGAGCTCAGTGAGCAGTGCGGTTGTGTAGCCTGGAGCTGATTGTGCTGTGGTTTGTGTAGCCTCGAGCTCAGTTAGAAGTGCGGTTGTGTAGACTGGAGCTAAGTGAGCAGTGGGGTTGTGTAACCTGGAGCTGAGTGAGCAGTGGGGTTGTGTACTCTGGAGCTCAGTGAGCAGTGGGGTTGTGTAGCCTCGAGCTGAGTGAGCAGTGGGGTTGTGTACCCTGGAGCTAAGTGAGCAGTGGGGTTGTGTAGCCTGGAGCTCAGTGAGCTGTGGGGTTGTGTACCCTGGAGCTGAGTGAGCAGTGGGGTTGTTTACCCTGGAGCTCAGTGAGCAGTGGGGTTGTGTCGCCTGGAGCTGAGTGAGCAGTGGGGTTGTGTAGCCTGGAGTTCAGTGAGCAGTGGGGATGTACGCACTGGAGTTCAGTGAGCAGTGGGCTTGTGTAGCCTGGAGCTGAGTGAGAAGTGGTGTTGTACACCCTGGAGCTGAGTGAGCATTGGGTTTGTGTAGCCTGGAGCTCAGTGAGCAGTGGGTATGTGTAGCCTGGAGCTGAGTGAGCAGTGGCGTTGTGTAGCCTAGAGCTCAGTGAGCAGTGGGATTATGTAGCCTGGAGCTGAGTGAGCAGTGGGGTTGTGTAGTCTGGAGCTGAGTGAGCAGTGGGGTTGTGTAGTCTGGAGCTCAGTGAGCAGTGGTATTGCGTAGCCTGGAGCTCAGTGAGCAGTGGGGTTGTGTAGCCTGGAGCTGAGTGAGCAGGGGGTTATGTAGCCTGGATCTCAGTGAGCATTGGGGTTGTGTAGCCTGGAGGAGAGTGAGCAGTGGGGTTGTGAACCTGCAGCTCAGTGAGCAGTGGGGTTGTGTCGCCTGGAGCTCAGTGAGCTGTGGGGTTGTGTAGCCTGGAGCTCAGTGAGCTGTGGGTTTGTGTAGCCTGGAGCTCAGTGAGAAGTGGGGTTGTGTAGCCTGGAGCTGAGTGAGCAGTGGGGTTGTGTAGCCTGGAGCTGAGTGAGCAGTGGGGTTGTGTAGCCTGGAGCTCAGTGAGCAGTAGGGTTGTGTAGCCTGGAGCTCAGTGAGCAGTGGGGTTGTGCAGCCTGGAGCTCAGTGAGCAGTGGGGTTGTGTCGCCTGCAGCTCAGTGAGCAGTGGTGTTGTACACCCTGGAGCTCAGTGAGCAGTGGTGTTGTGTAGCCTGGAGCTCAGTGAGCAGTGGGGTTGTGTAGCCTGGAGCTGACTGAGCAGTGGGGTTGTGTAGACTGGAGCTGAGTGACCAGTGGGGTTGCGTAGCCTGGATCTCACTGAGCAGTGGTGTTGTGTAGCCTGGAGCTGAGTGAGCAGTGGGGTTGTGTAGCCTGGAGCTGAGTGAGCACTGGGGTTGTGTCGCCTGGAGCTGATTGAGCAGTGGGGTTGTGTAGCCTGGATCTCAGTGAGCAGTGGTGTTGTGTAGCCTGGAGCTGAGTGAGCAGTGGGGTTGTGTAGTCTGGAGCTGAGTGAGCAGTGGGGTTGGGTAGTCTGGATCTCAGTGAGCAGTGGGGTTGTGTAGCCTGGAGCTGAGTGAGCAGTGGGGTTGTGTAGCCGGGAGCTGAGTGAGCAGTGGGGTTGTGTATCCTGGGGCTCAGTGAGCAGTGGGGTTGTGTAGCATGGAGCTCAGTGAGCAGTGGGGTTGTGTAGCCTGTAGCTGAGTGAGCAGTGGGGTTGTGTAGCCTGGAGCTGAGTGAGCAGTGGGGTTGTGTAGCCTGGAGCTCAGTGAGCAGTGGGATTGTGTAGCCTGGAGCTCAGTGAGCAGTGGGGTTGTGCAGCCTGGAGCTCAGTGAGCAGTGGGGTTGTGTAGCCTGGAGCTGTGTGAGCAGTGGGGCTGTGTAGCCTGACCTCAGTGAGCAGTGGGGTTGTGTAACCTGGAGTTGAGTGAGCATTGGGTTTGTGTAGCCTGTGGCTTAGTGAGCAGTGGGGTTGTGTAGACTGGAGCTGAGTGACCAATGGGGTTGCGTAGCCTGGAGCTCACTGAGCAGTGGTGTTGTGTAGCCTGGAGCTGAGTGAGCAGTGGGGTTGTGTAGCCTGGAGCTGAGTGAGCACTGGGGTTGTGTCGCCTGGAGCTGATTGAGCAGTGGGGTTGTGTAGCCTGGATCTCAGTGAGCAGTGGTGTTGTGTAGCCTGGAGCTGAGTGAGCAGTGGGGTTGTGTAGTCTGGAGCTGAGTGAGCAGTGGGGTTGTGTAGGCTGGATCTCAGTGAGCAGTGGGGTTGTGTAGCCTGGAGCTGAGTGAGCAGTGGGGTTGTGTAGCCGGAGCTGAGTGAGCAGTGGGGTTGTGTATCCTGGGGCTCAGTGAGCAGTGGGGTTGTGTAGCCTGGAGCTGAGTGAGCAGTGGGGTTGTGTAGCCTGGAGCTGAGTGAGCAGTGGGGTTGTGTAGCCTGGAGCTCAGTGAGCAGTGGGGTTGTGTAGCCTTGAGCTCATTGAGCAGTGAGGTTGTGTAGCCTGGAGCTCAGTGAGCAGTGGGGTTATGTAGCCTGGAGCTCAGTGAGCAGTGGGGTTGTGTAGCCTGGAGCTCAGTGAGCAGTGGGTTTGTGTACCCTGGAGCTCAGTGAGCAGTGGGGTTGTGTAGCCTGGAGCTGAGTGAGCAGTGGGGTTGTGTACCCTGGAGCTAAATGAGCAGTGGGGTTGTGTAGCCTGGAGCTCAGTGAGCAGTGGGGTTGTGTACCCTGGAGCTGAGTGAGCAGTGGGGTTGTTTACCCTGGACCTCATTGAGCAGTGGGGTTGTGTAGCCTGGAGCTCAGTGAGCAGTGGGGATGTACGCACTGGAGTTCAGTGAGCAGTGGGGTTGTGTAGCCTGGAGCTGAGTGAGCATTGGGGTTGTGTAGCCTGGAGCTGAGTGAGAAGTGGGGTTGTACACCCTGGAGCTGAGTGAGCATTGTTTTTGTGTAGCCTGGAGCTCAGTGAGCAGTGGGGATGTACGCACTGGAGTTCAGTGAGCAGTGGGGTTGTGTAGCCTGGAGCTGAGTGAGCAGTGGGGTTGTGTAGCCTGGAGCTCAGTGAGCAGTGCGGTTGTGTAGCCTGGAGCTGATTGTGCAGTGGTTTGTGTAGCCTAGAGCTCAGTTAGAAGTGCGGTTGTGTAGACTGGAGCTAAGTGAGCAGTGGGGTTGTGTAACCTGGAGCTGAGTGAGCAGTGGGGTTGTGTACTCTGGAGCTCAGTGAGCAGTGGGGTTGTGTAGCCTGGAGCTGAGTGAGCAGTGGGGTTGTGTACCCTGGAGCTAAGTGAGCAGTGGGGTTGTGTAACCTGGAGCTCAGTGAGCAGTGGGGTTGTGTACCCTGGAGCTGAGTGAGCAGTGGGGTTGTTTACCCTGGAGCTCAGTGAGCAGTGGGGTTGTGTCGCCTGGAGTTCAGTGAGCAGTGGGGATGTACGCACTGGAGTTCAGTGAGCAGTGGGGTTGTGTAGCCTGGAGCTGAGTGAGAAGTGGTGTTGTACACCCTGGAGCTGAGTGAGCATTGGGTTTGTGTAGCCTGGAGCTCAGTGAGCAGTGGGTATGTGTAGCCTGGAGCTGAGTGAGCAGTGGGGTTGTGTAGTCTGGAGCTGAGTGAGCAGTGGGGTTGTGTAGTCTGGAGCTCAGTGAGCAGTGGTATTGTGTAGCCTGGAGCTCAGTGAGCAGTGGGGTTGTGTAGCCTGGAGCTGAGTGAGCAGTGGGGTTATGTAGCCTGGATCTCAGTGAGCATTGTGGTTGTGTAGCCTGGAGCTGAGTGAGCAGTGGGGTTGTGAACCTGCAGCTCAGTGAGCAGTGGGGTTGTGTCGCCTGGAGCTGAGTGAGCAGTGGGGTTGTGTAGCCTGGAGCTCAGTGAGCTGTGGGTTTGTGTAGCCTGGAGCTCAGTGAGAAGTGGGGTTGTGTAGCCTGGAGTTGAGTGAGCAGTGGGGTTGTGTAGCCTGGAGCTGAGTGAGCAGTGGGGTTGTGTAGCCTGGAGCTCAGTGAGCAGTAGGGTTGTGTAGCCTGGAGCTCAGTGAGCAGTGGGGTTGTGCAGCCTGGAGCTCAGTGAGCAGTGGGGTTGCGTCGCCTGCAGCTCTGTGAGCAGTGGTGTTGTACACCCTGGAGCTCAGTGAGCAGTGGGGTTGTGTAGCCTGGAGCTCAGTGAGCAGTGGGGTTGTGTAGCCTGGAGCTGACTGAGCAGTGGGGTTGTGTAGACTGGAGCTGAGTGACCAGTGGGGTTGCGTAGCCTGGATCTCACTGAGCAGTGGTGTTGTGTAGCCTGGAGCTGAGTGAGCAGTGGGGTTGTGTAGCCTGGAGCTGACTGAGCACTGGGGTTGTGTCGCCTGGAGCTGATTGAGCAGTGGGGTTGTGTAGCCTGGATCTCAGTGAGCAGTGGTGTTGTGTAGCCTGGAGCTGAGTGAGCAGTGGGGCTGTGTAGTCTGGAGCTGAGTGAGCAGTGGGGTTGGGTAGTCTGGATCTCAGTGAGCAGTGGGGTTGTGTAGCCTGGAGCTGAGTGAGCAGTGGGGTTGTGTAGCCGGAGCTGAGTGAGCAGTGGGGTTGTGTATCCTGGGGCTCAATGAGCAGTGGGGTTGTGTAGCATGGAGCTCAGTGAGCAGTGGGGTTGTGTAGCCTGTAGCTGAGTGAGCAGTGGGGTTGTGTAGCCTGGAGCTGAGTGAGCAGTGGGGTTGTGTAGCCTGGAGCTCAGTGAGCAGTGGGATTGTGTAGCCTGGAGCTCAGTGAGCAGTGGGGTTGTGCAGCCTGGAGCTCAGTGAGCAGTGGGGTTGTGTAGCCTGGAGCTGTGTGAGCAGTGGGACTGTGTAGCCTGACCTCAGTGAGCAGTGGGGTTGTGTAACCTGGAGTTGAGTGAGCATTGGGTTTGTGTAGCCTGTGGCTTAGTGAGCAGTGGGGTTGTGTAGACTGGAGCTGAGTGACCAGTGGGGTTGCGTAGCCTGGGGCTCACTGAGCAGTGGTGTTGTGTCGCCTGGAGCTGAGTGAGCAGTGGGGTTGTGTAGCCTGGAGCTCAGTGAGCACTGGGGTTGTGTCGCCTGGAGCTGATTGAGCAGTGGGGTTGTGTAGCCTGGATCTCAGTGAGCAGTGGTGTTGTGTAGCCTGGAGCTGAGTGAGCAGTGGGGTTGTGTAGTCTGGAGCTGAGTGAGCAGTGGGGTTGTGTAGTCTGGATCTCAGTGAGCAGTGGGGTTGTGTAGCCTGGAGCTGAGTGAGCAGTGGGGTTGTGTAGCCGGGAGCTGAGTGAGCAGTGGGGTTGTGTAGCCTGGAGCTCAGTGAGCAGTGGTGTTGTACACCCTGGAGCTCAGTGAGCAGTGGGGTTGTGTAGCCTGGAGCTGAGTGAGCAGTGGGGTTGTGTAGCCTGGAGCTCAGTGAGCAGTGGTGTTGTGTAGCCTGGAGCTGAGTGAGCAGTGGGGTTGTGTAGCCTGGAGCTGATTGAGCAGTGGGGTTGTGTAGCCTGGATCTCAGTGAGCAGTGGTGTTGTGTAGCCAGGACCTGAGTGAGCAGTGGGGTTGTGTAGCCTGGAGCTGAGTGAGAAGTGGGGTTGTACACCCTGGAGCTGAGTGAGCATTGTGTTTGTGTAGCCTGGAGCTCAGTGAGCAGTGGGGATGTGTAGCCTGGAGCTGAGTGAGCAGTGGGGTTGTGTAGCCTGGAGCTCAGTGAGCAGTGCGGTTGTGTAGCCTGGAGCTGATTGTGCAGTGGTTTGTGTAGCCTCGAGCTCAGTTAGAAGTGCGGTTGTGTAGACTGGAGCTAAGTGAGCAGTGGGGTTGTGTAACCTGGAGCTGAGTGAGCAGTGGGGTTGTGTACTCTGGAGCTGAGTGAGCAGTGGCGTTGTGTACCCTGGAGCTAAGTGAGCAGTGGGGTTGTGTAGCCTGGAGCTGAGTGAGCAGTGGGGTTGTGTACCCTGGAGCTAAATGAGCACTGGGGTTGTGTAGCCTGGAGCTCAGTGAGCAGTGGGGTTGTGTACCCTGGAGCTGAGTGAGCAGTGGGGTTGTTTACCCTGGACCTCATTGAGCAGTGGGGTTGTGTAGCCTGGAGCTCAGTGAGCAGTGGGGATGTACGCACTGGAGTTCAGTGAGCAGTGGGGTTGTGTAGCCTGGAGCTGAGTGAGCAGTGGGGTTGTGTAGCCTGGAGCTGAGTGAGAAGTGGGGTTGTACACCCTGGAGCTGAGTGAGCTTTGTGTTTGTGTAGCCTGGAGCTCAGTGAGCAGTGGGGATGTACGCACTGGAGTTCAGTGAGCAGTGGGGTTGTGTAGCCTGGAGCTGAGTGAGCAGTGGGGTTGTGTAGCCTGGAGCTCAGTGAGCAGTGCGGTTGTGTAGCCTGGAGCTGATTGTGCAGTGGTTTGTGTAGCCTAGAGCTCAGTTAGAAGTGCGGTTGTGTAGACTGGAGCTAAGTGAGCAGTTGGGTTGTGTAACCTGGAGCTGAGTGAGCAGTGGGATTGTGTACTCTGGAGCTCAGTGAGCAGTGGGGTTGTGTAGCCTGGAGCTGAGTGAGCAGTGGGGTTGTGTACCCTGGAGCTAAGTGAGCAGTGGGGTTGTGTAGCCTGGAGCTCAGTGAGCAGTGGGGTTGTGTACCCTGGAGCTGAGTGAGCAGTGGGGTTGTTTACCCTGGAGCTCAGTGAGCAGTGGGGTTGTGTCGCCTGGAGCTGAGTGAGCAGTGGGGTTGTGTAGCCTGGAGTTCAGTGAGCAGTGGGGATGTACGCACTGGAGTTCAGTGAGCAGTGGGGTTGTGTAGCCTGGACCTGAGTGAGAAGTGGTGTTGTACACCCTGGAGCTGACTGAGCATTGGGTTTGTGTAGCCTGGAGCTCAGTGAGCAGTGGGATTATGTAGCCTGGAGCTGAGTGAGCAGTGGGGTTGTGTAGTCTGGAGCTCAGTGAGCAGTGGGGTTGTGTAGTCTGGAGCTGAGTGAGCAGTGGGGTTGTGTAGTCTGGAGCTCAGTGAGCAGTGGTATTGTGTAGCCTGGAGCTCAGTGAGCAGTGGGGTTGTGTAGCCTGGAGCTGAGTGAGCAGGGGGGTTATGTAGCCTGGATCTCAGTGAGCATTGTGGTTGTGTAGCCTGGAGCTGAGTGAGCAGTGGGGTTGTGAACCTGCAGCTCAGTGAGCAGTGGGGTTGTGTCGCCTGGAGCTGAGTGAGCAGTGGGGTTGTGTAGCCTGGAGCTCAGTGAGCTGTGGGTTTGTGTAGCCTGGAGCTCAGTGAGAAGTGGGGTTGTGTAGCCTGGAGCTGAGTGAGCAGTGGGGTTGTGTAGCCTGGAGCTGAGTGAGCAGTGGGGTTGTGTAGCCTGGAGCTCAGTGAGCAGTAGGGTTGTGTAGCCTGGAGCTCAGTGAGCAGTGGGGTTGTGCAGCCTGGAGCTCAGTCAGCAGTGGGGTTGTGTCGCCTGCAGCTCAGTGAGCAGTGGTGTTGTACTCCCTGGAGCTCAGTGAGCAGTGGGGTTGTGTAGCCTGGAGCTCAGTGAGCAGTGGGGTTGTGTAGCCTGGAGCTGACTGAGCAGTGGGGTTGTGTAGACTGGAGCTGAGTGACCAGTGGGGTTGCGTAGCCTGGATCTCACTGAGCAGTGGTGTTGTGTAGCCTGGAGCTGAGTGAGCAGTGGGGTTGTGTAGCCTGGAGCTGAGTGAGCACTGGGGTTGTGTCGCCTGGAGCTGATTGAGCAGTGGGGTTGTGTAGCCTGGATCTCAGTGAGCAGTGGTGTTGTGTAGCCTGGAGCTGAGTGAGCAGTGGGGTTGTGTAGTCTGGAGCTGAGTGAGCAGTGGGGTTGGGTAGTCTGGATCTCAGTGAGCAGTGGGGTTGTGTAGCCTGGATCTGAGTGAGCAGTGGGGTTGTGTAGCCGGGAGCTGAGTGAGCAGTGGGGTTGTGTATCCTGGGGCTCAATGAGCCGTGGGGTTGTGTAGCATGGAGCTCAGTGAGCTGTGGGGTTGTGTAGACTGTAGCTGAGTGAGCAGTGGGGTTGTGTAGCCTGGAGCTGAGTGAGCAGTGGGGTTGTGTAGCCTGGAGCTCAGTGAGCAGTGGGATTGTGTAGCCTGGAGCTCAGTGAGCAGTGGGGTTGTGCAGCCTGGAGCTCAGTGAGCAGTGGGGTTGTGTAGCCTGGAGCTGTGTGAGCAGTGGGACTGTGTAGCCTGACCTCAGTGAGCAGTGGGGTTGTGTAACCTGGAGTTGAGTGAGCATTGGGTTTGTGTAGCCTGTGGCTTAGTGAGCAGTGGGGTTGTGTAGACTGGAGCTGAGTGACCAGTGGGGTTGCGTAGCCTGGAGCTCACTGAGCAGTGGTGTTGTGTAGCCTGGAGCTGAGTGAGCAGTGGGGTTGTGTAGCCTGGAGCTCAGTGAGCACTGGGGTTGTGTCGCCTGGAGCTGATTGAGCAGTGGGGTTGTGTAGCCTGGATCTCAGTGAGCAGTGGTGTTGTGTAGCCTGGAGATGAGTGAGCAGTGGGGTTGTGTAGTCTGGAGCTGAGTGAGCATTGGGGTTGTGTAGTCTGGATCTCAGTGAGCAGTGGGGTTGTGTAGCCTGGAGCTGAGTGAGCAGTGGGGTTGTGTAGCCTGGAGCTGAGTGAGCAGTGGGGTTGTGTAGCCTGGAGCTCAGTGAGCAGTGGTGTTGTACACCCTGGAGCTCAGTGAGCTGTGGGGTTGTGTAGCCTGGAGCTGAGTGAGCAGTGGGGTTGTGTAGCCTGGAGCTCAGTGAGCAGTGGTGTTGTGTAGCCTGGAGCTGAGTGAGCAGTGGGGTTGTGTAGCCTGGAGCTGATTGAGCAGTGGGGTTGTGTAGCCTGGATCTCAGTGAGCAGTGGTGTTGTGTAGCCAGGACCTGAGTGAGCAGTGGGGTTGTGTAGCCTGGAGCTCAGTGAGCAGTGCGGTTGTGTAGCCTGGAGCTGATTGTGCTGTGGTTTGTGTAGCCTCGAGCTCAGTTAGAAGTGCGGTTGTGTAGACTGGAGCTAAGTGAGCAGTGGGGTTGTGTAACCTGGAGCTGAGTGAGCAGTGGGGTTGTGTACTCTGGAGCTCAGTGAGCAGTGGGGTTGTGTAGCCTCGAGCTGAGTGAGCAGTGGGGTTGTGTACCCTGGAGCTAAGTGAGCAGTGGGGTTGTGTAGCCTGGAGCTCAGTGAGCTGTGGGGTTGTGTACCCTGGAGCTGAGTGAGCAGTGGGGTTGTTTACCCTGGAGCTCAGTGAGCAGTGGGGTTGTGTCGCCTGGAGCTGAGTGAGCAGTGGGGTTGTGTAGCCTGGAGTTCAGTGAGCAGTGGGGATGTACGCACTGGAGTTCAGTGAGCAGTGGGCTTGTGTAGCCTGGAGCTGAGTGAGAAGTGGTGTTGTACACCCTGGAGCTGAGTGAGCATTGGGTTTGTGTAGCCTGGAGCTCAGTGAGCAGTGGGTATGTGTAGCCTGGAGCTGAGTGAGCAGTGGCGTTGTGTAGCCTAGAGCTCAGTGAGCAGTGGGATTATGTAGCCTGGAGCTGAGTGAGCAGTGGGGTTGTGTAGTCTGGAGCTGAGTGAGCAGTGGGGTTGTGTAGTCTGGAGCTCAGTGAGCAGTGGTATTGCGTAGCCTGGAGCTCAGTGAGCAGTGGGGTTGTGTAGCCTGGAGCTGAGTGAGCAGGGGGGTTATGTAGCCTGGATCTCAGTGAGCATTGGGGTTGTGTAGCCTGGAGGAGAGTGAGCAGTGGGGTTGTGAACCTGCAGCTCAGTGAGCAGTGGGGTTGTGTCGCCTGGAGCTCAGTGAGCTGTGGGGTTGTGTAGCCTGGAGCTCAGTGAGCTGTGGGTTTGTGTAGCCTGGAGCTCAGTGAGAAGTGGGGTTGTGTAGCCTGGAGCTGAGTGAGCAGTGGGGTTGTGTAGCCTGGAGCTGAGTGAGCAGTGGGGTTGTGTAGCCTGGAGCTCAGTGAGCAGTAGGGTTGTGTAGCCTGGAGCTCAGTGAGCAGTGGGGTTGTGCAGCCTGGAGCTCAGTGAGCAGTGGGGTTGTGTCGCCTGCAGCTCAGTGAGCAGTGGTGTTGTACACCCTGGAGCTCAGTGAGCAGTGGTGTTGTGTAGCCTGGAGCTCAGTGAGCAGTGGGGTTGTGTAGCCTGGAGCTGACTGAGCAGTGGGGTTGTGTAGACTGGAGCTGAGTGACCAGTGGGGTTGCGTAGCCTGGATCTCACTGAGCAGTGGTGTTGTGTAGCCTGGAGCTGAGTGAGCAGTGGGGTTGTGTAGCCTGGAGCTGAGTGAGCACTGGGGTTGTGTCGCCTGGAGCTGATTGAGCAGTGGGGTTGTGTAGCCTGGATCTCAGTGAGCAGTGGTGTTGTGTAGCCTGGAGCTGAGTGAGCAGTGGGGTTGTGTAGTCTGGAGCTGAGTGAGCAGTGGGGTTGGGTAGTCTGGATCTCAGTGAGCAGTGGGGTTGTGTAGCCTGGAGCTGAGTGAGCAGTGGGGTTGTGTAGCCGGGAGCTGAGTGAGCAGTGGGGTTGTGTATCCTGGGGCTCAGTGAGCAGTGGGGTTGTGTAGCATGGAGCTCAGTGAGCAGTGGGGTTGTGTAGCCTGTAGCTGAGTGAGCAGTGGGGTTGTGTAGCCTGGAGCTGAGTGAGCAGTGGGGTTGTGTAGCCTGGAGCTCAGTGAGCAGTGGGATTGTGTAGCCTGGAGCTCAGTGAGCAGTGGGGTTGTGCAGCCTGGAGCTCAGTGAGCAGTGGGGTTGTGTAGCCTGGAGCTGTGTGAGCAGTGGGGCTGTGTAGCCTGACCTCAGTGAGCAGTGGGGTTGTGTAACCTGGAGTTGAGTGAGCATTGGGTTTGTGTAGCCTGTGGCTTAGTGAGCAGTGGGGTTGTGTAGACTGGAGCTGAGTGACCAATGGGGTTGCGTAGCCTGGAGCTCACTGAGCAGTGGTGTTGTGTAGCCTGGAGCTGAGTGAGCAGTGGGGTTGTGTAGCCTGGAGCTGAGTGAGCACTGGGGTTGTGTCGCCTGGAGCTGATTGAGCAGTGGGGTTGTGTAGCCTGGATCTCAGTGAGCAGTGGTGTTGTGTAGCCTGGAGCTGAGTGAGCAGTGGGGTTGTGTAGTCTGGAGCTGAGTGAGCAGTGGGGTTGTGTAGGCTGTATCTCAGTGAGCAGTGGGGTTGTGTAGCCTGGAGCTGAGTGAGCAGTGGGGTTGTGTAGCCGGGAGCTGAGTGAGCAGTGGGGTTGTGTATCCTGGGGCTCAGTGAGCAGTGGGGTTGTGTAGCCTGGAGCTGAGTGAGCAGTGGGGTTGTGTAGCCTGGAGCTGAGTGAGCAGTGGGGTTGTGTAGCCTGGAGCTGAGTGAGCAGTGGGGTTGTGTAGCCTGGAGCTCAGTGAGCAGTGGGATTGTGTAGCCTGGAGCTCAGTGAGCAGTGGGGTTGTGCAGCCTGGAGCTCAGTGAGCAGTGGGGTTGTGTAGCCTGGAGCTGTGTGAGCAGTGGGGCTGTGTAGCCTGACCTCAGTGAGCAGTGGGGTTGTGTAACCTGGAGTTGAGTGAGCATTGGGTTTGTGTAGCCTGTGGCTTAGTGAGCAGTGGGGTTGTGTAAACTGGAGCTCAATGAGCAGTGGGGTTGTGTAGCCTGGAGCTGAGTGAGCAGTGGGATTGTGTAGCCTGGAGCTGAGTGAGCAGTGGGATTTGTGTAGCCTGGAGCTCCATGAGCAGTGGGGTTGAGTAGACTGGAACTGAGTGAGCAGTGGGGTTGTGTCGACAGGAGCTCAGTGAGCAGTGTGGTTGTGTAGCCTGGAGCTCAGTGAGCAGTGGGGTTGTATAGCTTGGAGCTCAGTGAGCTGTGTGGTTTTATAGCCTGGAGCTCAGTGAGCAGTGGGGTTGTGTAGCCTGGAGCTGAGTGAGCAGTGGGGTTGTGTAGTCTGGAGCTCTGTGAGCAGTGGGGTTGTGTACCCTGGAGCTGAGTGAGCAGTGGGGTTGTGTAGCCTGGAGCTCAGTGAGCAGTGGTGTTGTGTAGCCTGGAGCTGAGTGAGCAGTGGGGTTTTGTAGCCTGGAGCTCAGTGAGCAGTGGTGTTGTGTAGCCTGGAGCTGAGTGAGCAGTGGGGTTGTGAACCTGGAGCTCAGTGAGCAGTGGGTTTGTGTAGCCTGGAGCTCAGTGAGCTGTGGGGTTGTGTAGCCTGGAGCTCAGTGAGCAGTGGGTTTGTGTAGCCTGGAGCTCAGTGAGCAGTGGGGTTGTGTAACCTGGAGCTGAGTGAGCAGTGGGGTTGTGTATCCTGGAGCTCAGTGAGCAGTGGGGTTGTGACGCCTGGAGCTCAGTGAGCAGTGGGGTTGTGTAGCCTGGAGCTCAGTGAGCAGTGGTGTTGTGTAGTCTGGAGCTGAGTGAGCAGTGGTGTTGTGTAGTCTGGAGCTGAGTGAGCAGTGGGGTTGTGTAGCCTGGAGCTCAGTGAGCAGTGGGGTTGTGTAGCCTGGAGCTGAGTGAGCAGTGGGGTTGTGTAGCCTGGAGCTGAGTGAGCAGTGGGGTTGTGTAGCCTGGAGCTCAGTGAGCAGTGGTGTTGTACACCCTGGAGCTCAGTGAGCAGTGGGGTTGTGTAGCCTGGAGCTGAGTGAGCAGTGGGGTTGTGTAGCCTGGAGCTCAGTGAGCAGTGGTGTTGTGTAGCCTGGAGCTGAGTGAGCAGTGGGGTTGTGTAGCCTGGAGCTGAGTGAGCAGTGGGGTTGTGTAGCCTGGAGCTCAGTGAGCAGTGGTGTTGTGTAGCCTGGAGCTGAGTGAGCAGTGGGGTTGTGTAGCCTGGAGCTCAGTGAGCAGTGCGGTTGTGTAGCCTGGAGCTGAGTGTGCTGTGGTTTGTGTAGCCTGGAGCTCAGTGAGCAGTGGGGTTGTGTACACTGGAGCTCAGTGAGCAGTGGGGTTGTGTAGCCTGGAGCTGAGTGAGCAGTGGGGTTGTGTACTCTGGAGCTCAGTGAGCAGTGGGGTTGTGTAGCCTGGAGCTGAGTGAGCAGTGGGGTTGTGTACCCTGGAGCTAAGTGAGCAGTGGGGTTGTGTAGCCTGGAGCTCAGTGAGCAGTGGGGTTGTGTAGCCTGGAGCTGAGTGAGCAGTGGGGTTGTTTACCCTGGAGCTCAGTGAGCAGTGGGGTTGTGTAGCCTGGAGCTGAGTGAGCAGTGGGGTTGTGTAGCCTGGAGCTCAGTGAGCAGTGGGGATGTACGCACTGGAGCTCAGTGAGCAGTGGGGTTGTGTAGCCTGGAGCTCAGTGAGCAGTGGGGTTGTGTAGCCTGGAGCTGAGTGAGCAGTGGTATTGTGTAGCCTGGAGCTCAGTGAGCAGTGGGGTTGTGTAGCCTGGAGCTGAGTGAGCAGTGGGGTTGTGTAGCCTGGAGCTCAGTGAGCATTGGGGTTGTGTAGCCTGGAGCTGAGTGAGCAGTGGGGTTGTGTAGCCTGGAGCTCAGTGAGCAGTGGGGTTGTGTAGCCTGGAGCTCAGTGAGCAGTGGGGTTGTGTAGCCTGGAGCTCAGTGAGCAGTGGTGTTGTACACCCTGGAGCTCAGTGAGCAGTGGGGTTGTGTAGCCTGGAGCTCAGTGAGCAGTGGGGTTGTGTAGCCTGGAGCTGACTGAGCAGTGGGGTTGTGTAGCCTGGAGCTGAGTGAGCATTGGGTTTGTGTAGCCTGTGGCTTAGTGAGCAGTGGGGTTGTGTAGACTGGAGCTGAGTGAGCAGTGGGGTTGTGTAGCCTGGAGCTCAGTGAGCAGTGGTGTTGTGTAGCCTGGAGCTGAGTGAGCAGTGGGGTTGTGTAGCCTGGAGCTGAGTGAGCACTGGGGTTGTGTCGCCTGGAGCTGATTGAGCAGTGGGGTTGTGTAGCCTGGATCTCAGTGAGCAGTGGTGTTGTGTAGCCTGGAGCTGAGTGAGCAGTGGGGTTGTGTAGTCTGGAGCTGAGTGAGCAGTGGGGTTGTGTAGTCTGGATCTCAGTGAGCAGTGGGGTTGTGTAGCCTGGAGCTGAGTGAGCAGTGGGGTTGTGTAGCCTGGAGCTGAGTGAGCAGTGGGGTTGTGTATCCTGGGGCTCATTGAGCAGTGGGGTTGTGTAGCCTGGAGCTCAGTGAGCAGTGGGGTTGTGTAGCCTGGAGCTGAGTGAGCAGTGGGGTTGTGTAGCCTGGAGCTGAGTGAGCAGTGGGGTTGTGTAGCCTGGAGCTCAGTGAGCAGTGGGGTTGTGTAGCCTGGAGCTCAGTGAGCAGTGGGGTTGTGTAGCCTGGAGCTCAGTGAGCAGTGGGGTTGTGTAGCCTGGAGCTGTGTGAGCAGTGGGGTTGTGTAGCCTGAGCTCAGTGAGCAGTGGGGTTGTGTAACCTGGAGCTGAGTGAGCATTGGGTTTGTGTAGCCTGTGGCTTAGTGAGCAGTGGGGTTGTGTAAACTGGAGCTCAATGAGCAGTGGGGTTGTGTAGCCTGGAGCTGAGTGAGCAGTGGGATTGTGTAGCCTGGAGCTGAGTGAGCAGTGGGATTTGTGTAGCCTGGAGCTCCATGAGCAGTGGGGTTGTGTAGACTGGAGCTGAGTGAGCAGTGGGGTTGTGTCGACAGGAGCTCAGTGAGCAGTGTGGTTGTGTAGCCTGGAGCTCAGCGAGCACTGGGGTTGTATAGCTTGGAGCTCAGTGAGCTGTGTGGTTTTGTAGCCTGGAGCTCAGTGAGCAGTGGGGTTGTGTAGCCTGGAGCTGAGTGAGCAGTGGGGTTGTGTAGTCTGGAGCTCTGTGAGCAGTGGGGTTGTGTACCCTGGAGCTGAGTGAGCAGTGGGGTTGTGTAGCCTGGAGCTCAGTGAGCAGTGGTGTTGTGTAGCCTGGAGCTGAGTGAGCAGTGGGGTTTTGTAGCCTGGGTCTCAGTGAGCAGTGGTGTTGTGTAGCCTGGAGCTGAGTGAGCAGTGGGGTTGTGAACCTGGAGCTCAGTGAGCAGTGGGTTTGTGTAGCCTGGAGCTCAGTGAGCAGTGGGGTTGTGTTGCCTGGAGCTCAGTGAGCAGTGGGTTTGTGTAGCCTGGAGCTCAGTGAGCTGTGGGGTTGTGTAACCTGGAGCTGAGTGAGCAGTGGGGTTGTGTATCCTGGAGCTCAGTGAGCAGTGGGGTTGTGACGCCTGGAGCTCAGTGAGCAGTGGGGTTGTGTAGCCTGGAGCTCAGTGAGCAGTGGTGTTGTGTAGCCTGGAGCTGAGTGAGCAGTGGGGTTGTGTAGTCTGGAGCTGAGTGAGCAGTGGGGTTGTGTAGTCTGGAGCTCAGTGAGCAGTGGGGTTGTGTAGCCTGGAGCTGAGTGAGCAGTGGGGTTGTGTAGCCTGGAGCTGAGTGAGCAGTGGGGTTGTGTAGCCTGGAGCTCAGTGAGCAGTGGTGTTGTACACCCTGGAGCTCAGTGAGCTGTGGGGTTGTGTAGCCTGGAGCTGAGTGAGCAGTGGGGTTGTGTAGCCTGGAGCTCAGTGAGCAGTGGTGTTGTGTAGCCTGGAGCTGAGTGAGCAGTGGGGTTGTGTAGCCTGGAGCTGAGTGAGCAGTGGGGTTGTGTAGCCTGGATCTCAGTGAGCAGTGGTGTTGTGTAGCCAGGACCTGAGTGAGCAGTGGGGTTGTGTAGCCTGGAGCTCAGTGAGCAGTGCGGTTGTGTAGCCTGGAGCTGATTGTGCTGTGGTTTGTGTAGCCTCGAGCTCAGTTAGAAGTGCGGTTGTGTAGACTGGAGCTAAGTGAGCAGTGGGGTTGTGTAACCTGGAGCTGAGTGAGCAGTGGGGTTGTGTACTCTGGAGCTCAGTGAGCAGTGGGGTTGTGTAGCCTCGAGCTGAGTGAGCAGTGGGGTTGTGTACCCTGGAGCTAAGTGAGCAGTGGGGTTGTGTAGCCTGGAGCTCAGTGAGCTGTGGGGTTGTGTACCCTGGAGCTGAGTGAGCAGTGGGGTTGTTTACCCTGGAGCTCAGTGAGCAGTGGGGTTGTGTCGCCTGGAGCTGAGTGAGCAGTGGGGTTGTGTAGCCTGGAGTTCAGTGAGCAGTGGGGATGTACGCACTGGAGTTCAGTGAGCAGTGGGGTTGTGTAGCCTGGAGCTGAGTGAGAAGTGGTGTTGTACACCCTGGAGCTGAGTGAGCATTGGGTTTGTGTAGCCTGGAGCTCAGTGAGCAGTGGGATTATGTAGCCTGGAGCTGAGTGAGCAGTGGGGTTGTGTAGTCTGGAGCTGAGTGAGCAGTGGGGTTGTGTAGTCTGGAGCTCAGTGAGCAGTGGTATTGTGTAGCCTGGAGCTCAGTGAGCAGTGGGGTTGTGTAGCCTGGAGCTGAGTGAGCAGGGGGGTTATGTAGCCTGGATCTCAGTGAGCATTGGGGTTGTGTAGCCTGGAGGAGAGTGAGCAGTGGGGTTGTGAACCTGCAGCTCAGTGAGCAGTGGGGTTGTGTCGCCTGGAGCTCAGTGAGCTGTGGGGTTGTGTAGCCTGGAGCTCAGTGAGCTGTGGGTTTGTGTAGCCTGGAGCTCAGTGAGAAGTGGGGTTGTGTAGCCTGGAGCTGAGTGAGCAGTGGGGTTGTGTAGCCTGGAGCTGAGTGAGCAGTGGGGTTGTGTAGCCTGGAGCTCAGTGAGCAGTAGGGTTGTGTAGCCTGGAGCTCAGTGAGCAGTGGGGTTGTGCAGCCTGGAGCTCAGTGAGCAGTGGGGTTGTGTCGCCTGCAGCTCAGTGAGCAGTGGTGTTGTACACCCTGGAGCTCAGTGAGCAGTGGGGTTGTGTAGCCTGGAGCTCAGTGAGCAGTGGGGTTGTGTAGCCTGGAGCTGACTGAGCAGTGGGGTTGTGTAGACTGGAGCTGACTGAGCAGTGGGGTTGTGTAGACTGGAGCTGAGTGAGCATTGGGTTTGTGTAGCCTGTGGCTTAGTGAGCAGTGGGGTTGTGTAGACTGGAGCTGAGTGACCAATGGGGTTGCGTAGCCTGGAGCTCACTGAGCAGTGGTGTTGTGTAGCCTGGAGCTGAGTGAGCAGTGGGGTTGTGTAGCCTGGAGCTGAGTGAGCACTGGGGTTGTGTCGCCTGGAGCTGATTGAGCAGTGGGGTTGTGTAGCCTGGATCTCAGTGAGCAGTGGTGTTGTGTAGCCTGGAGCTGAGTGAGCAGTGGGGTTGTGTAGTCTGGAGCTGAGTGAGCAGTGGGGTTGTGTAGTCTGGATCTCAGTGAGCAGTGGGGTTGTGTAGCCTGGAGCTGAGTGAGCAGTGGGGTTGTGTAGCCGGAGCTGAGTGAGCAGTGGGGTTGTGTATCCTGGGGCTCAGTGAGCAGTGGGGTTGTGTAGCCTGGAGCTGAGTGAGCAGTGGGGTTGTGTAGCCTGGAGCTGAGTGAGCAGTGGGATTGTGTAGCCTGGAGCTCAGTGAGCAGTGGGGTTGTGCAGCCTGGAGCTCAGTGAGCAGTGGGGTTGTGTAGCCTGGAGCTGTGTGAGCAGTGGGGCTGTGTAGCCTGACCTCAGTGAGCAGTGGGGTTGTGTAACCTGGAGTTGAGTGAGCATTGGGTTTGTGTAGACTGTGGCTTAGTGAGCAGTGGGGTTGTGTAAACTGGAGCTCAATGAGCAGTGGGGTTGTGTAGCCTGGAGCTGAGTGAGCAGTGGGATTGTGTAGCCTGGAGCTGAGTGAGCAGTGGGATTTGTGTAGCCTGGAGCTCCATGAGCAGTGGGGTTGAGTAGACTGGAACTGAGTGAGCAGTGGGGTTATGTCGACAGGAGCTCAGTGAGCAGTGTGGTTGTGTAGCCTGGAGCTCAGCGAACACTGGGGTTGTATAGCTTGGAGCTCAGTGAGCTGTGTGGTTTTATAGCATAGAGCTCAGTGAGCAGTGGGGTTGTGTAGCCTGGAGCTGAGTGAGCAGTGGGGTTGTGTAGTCTGGAGCTCTGTGAGCAGTGGGGTTGTGTACCCTGGAGCTGAGTGAGCAGTGGGGTTGTGTAGCCTGGAGCTCAGTGAGCAGTGGTGTTGTGTAGCCTGGAGCTGAGTGAGCAGTGGGGTTTTGTAGCCTGGATCTCAGTGAGCAGTGGTGTTGTGTAGCCTGGAGCTGAGTGAGCAGTGGGGTTGTGAACCTGCAGCTCAGTGAGCAGTGGGTTTGTGTAGCCTGGAGCTTAGTGAGCTGTGGGGTTGTGTAGCCTGGAGCTCAGTGAGCAGTGGGTTTGTGTAGCCTGGAGCTCAGTGAGCTGTGGGGTTGTGTAACCTGGAGCTGAGTGAGCAGTGGGGTTGTGTATCCTGGAGCTCAGTGAGCAGTGGGGTTGTGACGCCTGGAGCTCAGTGAGCAGTGGGGTTGTGTAGCCTGGAGCTCAGTGAGAAGTGGGGTTGTGTAGCCTGGAGCTGAGTGAGCAATGGGGTTGTGTAGCCTGGAGCTGTGTGAGCAGTGGGTTTGTGTAGCCTAGAGCTCAGTGAGCAGTGGGATTGTGTAGCCTGGAGCTCAGTGAGCAGTGGGGTTGTGTAGCCTGGAGCTCAGTGAGCAGTGGGGTTGTGTAGCCTCGAGCTGAGTGAGCAGTGTGGTTGTGTAGCCTGGAGCTCAGCGAACACTGGGATGGTATATCTTGGAGCTCAGAGGGCTGTGTGGTTTTGTAGCCTGGAGCTCAGTGAGCAGTGGGTTTGAACACCCTGGAGCTGAGTGAGCAGTGGGGTTGTGTAGCCTGGAGCTCAATGAGCAGTGGGGTTGTGTAGCCTGGAGCTCAATGAGCAGTGGGGTTGTGTAGCCTGGAGCTCAGTGAGCAGTGGGATTGTGTAGCCTGGATCTCAGTGAGCAGTGGGGTTGTGTAGCCTGGAGCTGAGTGAGCAGTGTGGTTGTGTAGCCTGGAGCTCAGTGAGCAGTGGGATTGTGTAGCCTGGAGCTGAGTGAGCAGTGGAGTTGTGTAGCCTGGATCTCAGTGAGCAGTGGAGTTCTGTAGCCTGGAGCTGAGTGAGCAGTGGGGTTGTGTAGCCTGGATCTCAGTGAGCAGTGGAGTTGTGTAGCCTGGAGCTGAGTGAGCAGTGGGGTTGTGTAGCCTGGAGCTCAGTGAGCAGTGGGATTGTGTAGCCTGGAGCTGAGTGAGCAGTGGAGTTGTGTAGCCTGGAGCTGAGTGAGCAGTGGGGTTGCGTAGTTTGGAGCTCAGTGAGCAGTGGGGTTGTGTAGCCTGGAGCTGAGTGAGCAGTGGGGTTGTGTAGCTTGGAGCTGAGTGAACAGTGGGGTTGTGTCGCCTGGAGCTAAGTGAGCAGTGGGGTTGTACACCCTGGAGCTCAGTGAGCTGTGTGGTTGTGTAGCCTGGAGCTCAGTGAGCAGTGGGTTTGAACACCCAGGAGCTCAGTGGGTATTGGGATTGTGTAGCCTGGAGCTAAGTGAGCAGTGGGGTTGTACACCCTGGAGCTCAGTGAGCTGAGTGGTTGTGTAGCCTGGAGCTCAGCGAACACTGGGGTTGTATAGCTTGGAGCTCAGTGAGCTGTGTGGTTTTATAGCCTAGAGCTCAGTGAGCAGTGGGGTTGTGTAGCCTGGAGCTGAGTGAGCAGTGGGGTTGTGTAGTCTGGAGCTCAGTGAGCAGTGGGGTTGTGTACCCTGGAGCTGAGTGAGCAGTGGGGTTGTGTAGCCTGGAGCTCAGTGAGCAGTGGTGTTGTGTAGCCTGGAGCTGAGTGAGCAGTGGGGTTTTGTAGCCTGGATCTCAGTGAGCAGTGGTGTTGTGTAGCCTGGAGCTGAGTGAGCAGTGGGGTTGTGAACCTGCAGCTCAGTGAGCAGTGGGTTTGTGTAGCCTGGAGCTCAGTGAGCTGTGGGGTTGTGTAGCCTGGAGCTCAGTGAGCAGTGGGTTTGTGTAGCCTGGAGCTCAGTGAGCTGTGGGGTTGTGTAACCTGGAGCTGAGTGAGCAGTGGGGTTGTGTATCCTGGAGCTCAGTGAGCAGTGGGGTTGTGAAGCCTGGAGCTCAGTGAGCAGTGTGGTTATGTTGCCTGGAGCTCAGTGAGAAGTGGGGTTGTGTAGCTTGGAGCTCAGTGAGCAGTGGGGTTGTGACGCCTGGAGCTCAGTGAGCAGTGGGGTTGTGTAGCCTGGAGCTCAGTGAGAAGTGGGGTTGTGTAGCCTGGAGCTCAGTGAGAAGTGGGGTTGTGTAGCCTGGAGCTCAGTGAGCAATGGGGTTGTGTAGCCTGGAGCTGAGTGAGCAGTGTGGTTGTGTAGCCTGGAGCTCAGCGAACACTGGGGTGGTATAGCTTGGAGCTCAGAGGGCTGTGTGGTTTTGTAGCCTGGAGCTCAGTGAGCAGTGGGTTTGAACACCCTGGAGCTGAGTGAGCAGTGGGGTTGTGTAGCCTGGAGCTCAATGAGCAGTGGGGTTGTGTAGCCTGGAGCTCAATGAGCAGTGGGGTTGTGTAGCCTGGAGCTCAGTGAGCAGTGGGATTGTGTAGCCTGGATCTCAGTGAGCAGTGGGTTGCGTAGCCTTTAGCTCAGTGAGCAGTGGAGTTCTGTAGCCTGGAGCTGAGTGAGCAGTGGGGTTGTGTATCCTGGGGCTCAGTGAGCAGTGGGGTTGTGTAGCCTGGAGCTGAGTGAGCAGTGGGGTTGTGTAGCCTGGAGCTGAGTGAGCAGTGGGGTTGTGTAGCCTGGAGCTGAGTGAGCAGTGGGGTTGTGTAGCCTGGAGCTCAGTGAGCAGTGGGATTGTGTAGCCTGGAGCTCAGTGAGCAGTGGGGTTGTGCAGCCTGGAGCTCAGTGAGCAGTGGGGTTGTGTAGCCTGGAGCTGTGTGAGCAGTGGGGCTGTGTAGCCTGACCTCAGTGAGCAGTGGGGTTGTGTAACCTGGAGTTGAGTGAGCATTGGGTTTGTGTAGACTGTGGCTTAGTGAGCAGTGGGGTTGTGTAAACTGGAGCTCAATGAGCAGTGGGGTTGTGTAGCCTGGAGCTGAGTGAGCAGTGGGATTGTGTAGCCTGGAGCTGAGTGAGCAGTGGGATTTGTGTAGCCTGGAGCTCCATGAGCAGTGGGGTTGAGTAGACTGGAACTGAGTGAGCAGTGGGGTTATGTCGACAGGAGCTCAGTGAGCAGTGTGGTTGTGTAGCCTGGAGCTCAGCGAACACTGGGGTTGTATAGCTTGGAGCTCAGTGAGCTGTGTGGTTTTATAGCATAGAGCTCAGTGAGCAGTGGGGTTGTGTAGCCTGGAGCTGAGTGAGCAGTGGGGTTGTGTAGTCTGGAGCTCTGTGAGCAGTGGGGTTGTGTAGCCTGGAGCTGAGTGAGCAGTGGGGTTGTGTAGCCTGGAGCTCAGTGAGCAGTGGTGTTGTGTAGCCTGGAGCTGAGTGAGCAGTGGGGTTTTGTAGCCTGGATCTCAGTGAGCAGTGGTGTTGTGTAGCCTGGAGCTGAGTGAGCAGTGGGGTTGTGAACCTGCAGCTCAGTGAGCAGTGGGTTTGTGTAGCCTGGAGCTTAGTGAGCTGTGGGGTTGTGTAGCCTGGAGCTCAGTGAGCAGTGGGTTTGTGTAGCCTGGAGCTCAGTGAGCTGTGGGGTTGTGTAACCTGGAGCTGAGTGAGCAGTGGGGTTGTGTATCCTGGAGCTCAGTGAGCAGTGGGGTTGTGACGCCTGGAGCTCAGTGAGCAGTGGGGTTGTGTAGCCTGGAGCTCAGTGAGAAGTGGGGTTGTGTAGCCTGGAGCTGAGTGAGCAATGGGGTTGTGTAGCCTGGAGCTGTGTGAGCAGTGGGTTTGTGTAGCCTAGAGCTCAGTGAGCAGTGGGATTGTGTAGCCTGGAGCTCAGTGAGCAGTGGGGTTGTGTAGCCTGGAGCTCAGTGAGCAGTGGGGTTGTGTAGCCTCGAGCTGAGTGAGCAGTGTGGTTGTGTAGCCTGGAGCTCAGCGAACACTGGGATGGTATAGCTTGGAGCTCAGAGGGCTGTGTGGTTTTGTAGCCTGGAGCTCAGTGAGCAGTGGGTTTGAACACCCTGGAGCTGAGTGAGCAGTGGGGTTGTGTAGCCTGGAGCTCAATGAGCAGTGGGGTTGTGTAGCCTGGAGCTCAATGAGCAGTGGGGTTGTGTAGCCTGGAGCTCAGTGAGCAGTGGGATTGTGTAGCCTGGATCTCAGTGAGCAGTGGGGTTGTGTAGCCTGGAGCTGAGTGAGCAGTGTGGTTGTACACCCTGGAGCTCAGTGAGCAGTGGGTTGCGTAGCCTTTAGCTCAGTGAGCAGTGGGGTTCTGTAGCCTGGAGCTGAGTGAGCAGTGGAGTTGTGTAGCCTGGAGCTGAGTGAGCAGTGGGGTTGCGTAGTTTGGAGCTCAGTGAGCAGTGGGGTTGTGTAGCCTGGAGCTGAGTGAGCAGTGGGGTTGTGTAGCTTGGAGCTGAGTGAACAGTGGGGTTGTGTCGCCTGGAGCTAAGTGAGCAGTGGGGTTGTACACCCTGGAGCTCAGTGAGCTGTGTGGTTGTGTAGCCTGGAGCTCAGTGAGCAGTGGGTTTGAACACCCAGGAGCTCAGTGGGTATTGGGATTGTGTAGCCTGGAGCTAAGTGAGCAGTGGGGTTGTACACCCTGGAGCTCAGTGAGCTGAGTGGTTGTGTAGCCTGCACCTGACTGAGCAGTGGGTTTGTACACCCTGGAGCTGAGTGAGCAGTGGGGTTGTGTAGCCTGGAGCTGAGTGAGCAATGGGGTTGTGTAGCCTCGAGCTCAGTGAGAAGTTGGGTTGTGTAGCCTGGAGCTCAGTGAGAAGTGGGGTTTTGTAGCCTGGAGCTCAATGAGCAATGGGGTTGTGTAGCCTCGAGCTCAGTGAGCAATGGGGTTGTGTAGCCTCGAGCTCAGTGAGCAGTGGGGTTGTGTAGCCTGGAGCTGAGTGAGAAGTGGGGTTGTGTAGCCTGCACCTGACTGAGCAGTGGGTTTGTACACCCTACATATGAGTGAGCTGTGGGGTTGTGTAGCCTGGAGCTGAGTGAGAATTGGGGTTGTGTAGCCTGGAGCTCAGTGAGCAGTGGGGTTGTGTAGCCTGGAGCTGAGTGAGCAGTGGGGTTGTGTAGCCTGGAGCTCAGTGAGCAGTGGGATTGTGTAGCCTGGAGCTGAGTGAGCAGTGGAGTTGTGTAGCCTGGAGCTGAGTGAGCAGTGGGGTTGCGTAGTTTGGAGCTCAGTGAGCAGTGGGGTTGTGTAGCCTGGAGCTGAGTGAGCAGTGGGGTTGTGTAGCTTGGAGCTGAGTGAGCAGTGGGGTTGTGTCGCCTGGAGCTAAGTGAGCAGTGGGGTTGTACACCCTGGAGCTCAGTGAGCTGTGTGGTTGTGTAGCCTGGAGCTCAGTGAGCAGTGGGTTTGAACACCCAGGAGCTCAGTGGGTATTGGGATTGTGTAGCCTGGAGCTAAGTGAGCAGTGGGGTTGAACACCCTGGAGCTCAGTGAGCTGTGTGGTTGTGTAGCCTGCACCTGACTGAGCAGTGGGTTTGTACACCCTGGAGCTGAGTGAGCAGTGGGGTTGTGTAGCCTGGAGCTCAGTGAGAAGTCGGGTTTTGTAGCCTGGTGCTCAGTTGGAAGTGGGGTTGTGTAACCTGGAGCTCAGTGAGAAGTGTGGTTGTGTAGCCTGGAGCTCAGTGAGCAGTGGGGTTGTGTAGCCTGGAGCTCAGTGAGCAGTGGGGTTGTGTAGCCTGGAGCTGAGTGAGCAGTGGGGTTGTGTAGCCTGGAGCTCAGTGAGCAGTGGGGTTGTGTAGCCTGGAGCTCAGTGAGCAGTGGGGTTGTGTAGCCTGGAGCTGAGTGAGCAATGGGGTTGTGTAGCCTCGAGCTCAGTGAGAAGTTGGGTTGTGTAGCCTGGAGCTCAGTGAGAAGTGGGGTTTTGTAGCCTGGAGCTCAGTGAGCAATGGGGTTGTGTAGCCTCGAGCTCAGTGAGCAGTGGGGTTGTGTAGCCTGGAGCTAAGTGAGAATTGGGGTTGTGTAGCCTGGAGCTCTGTGAGAAGTGGGGTTGTGTAGCCTGGAGCTCAGTGAGCAATGGGGTTGTGTAGCCTCGAGCTCAGTGAGCAGTGGGGTTGTGTAGCCTGGAGCTGAGTGAGAAGTGGGGTTGTGTAGCCTGCACCTGACTGAGCAGTGGGTTTGTACACCCTACATATGAGTGAGCTGTGGGGTTGTGTAGCCTGGAGCTGAGTGAGCAGTGGGGTTGTGTAGCCTGGAGCTCAGTGAGCAGTGGGGTTGTGTAGCCTAGAGCTCAGTGAGCAGTGGGATTGTGTAGCCTAGAGCTGAGTGAGCAGTGGTGTTGTGTAGTCTGGAGCTCAGTGAGCAGTGGGGTTGTGTAGCCTGGAGCTGAGTGAGCAGTGGGGTTGTGTACCCTGGAGCTGAGTGAGCAGTGGGGTTCTGTAGCCTGGACCTCATTGAGCAGTGGTGTTGTGTAGCCTGGAGCTGTGTGAGCAGTGGGATTGTGTAGCCTGGAGCTCAGTGAGAAGTGGGATTGTGTAGCCTGGAGCTGAGTGAGCAGTGGGGTTGTGTAGCCTGGAGCTGAGTGAGCAGTGGGGTTGTGTAGTCTGGAGCTCATTGAGCAGTGAGGTTGTGTAGCCTGGAGCTGAGTGAGCAGTGGGGTTGTGTAGCCTGGAGCTCAGTGAGCAGTGGTGTTGTGTAGCCTGGAGCTGAGTGAGCAGTGGGGTTGTGTAGCCTGGAGCTGAGTGAGCACTGGGGTTGTGTATCCTGGAGCTGAGTGAGCAGTGGGGTTGTGTAGCCTGGATCTCAGTGAGCAGTGGTGTTGTGTAGCCTGGAGCTGTGTGAGCAGTGGGGTTGTGTAGCCTGGATCTCAGTGAGCATTGGGGTTGTGTAGCCTGGAGCTGAGTGAGCAGTGGGGTTGTGTAGTCTGGAGCTCAGTGAGCAGTGTGTTTGTGTAGCCTGGAGCTGAGTGAGCAGTGGGGTTGTGTAGCCTGGAGCTCAGTGAGCAGTGGGGTTGTGTAGCCTGGAGCTGAGTGACCAGTGGGGTTTTGTATCCTGGAGCTGAGTGAGCAGTGGGGTTTGTGTAGCCTGGAGCTCCATGAGCAGTGGGGTTGAGTATACTGGAACTGAGTGAGCAGTGGGGTTGTGTCGACAGGAGCTCAGTGAGCAGTGTGGTTGTGTAGCCTGGAGCTCAGCGAACACTGGGGTTGTATAGCTTGGAGCTCAGTGAGCTGTGTGGTTTTATAGCCTAGAGCTCAGTGAGCAGTGGGGTTGTGTAGCCTGGAGCTGAGTGAGCAGTGGGGTTGTGTAGTCTGGAGCTCAGTGAGCAGTGGGGTTGTGTACCCTGGAGCTGAGTGAGCAGTGGGGTTGTGTAGCCTGGAGCTCAGTGAGCAGTGGTGTTGTGTAGCCTGGAGCTGAGTGAGCAGTGGGGTTTTGTAGCCTGGATCTCAGTGAGCAGTGGTGTTGTGTAGCCTGGAGCTGAGTGAGCAGTGGGGTTGTGAACCTGCAGCTCAGTGAGCAGTGGGTTTGTGTAGCCTGGAGCTCAGTGAGCTGTGGGGTTGTGTAGCCTGGAGCTCAGTGAGCAGTGGGTTTGTGTAGCCTGGAGCTCAGTGAGCTGTGGGGTTGTGTAACCTGGAGCTGAGTGAGCAGTGGGGTTGTGTATCCTGGAGCTCAGTGAGCAGTGGGGTTGTGAAGCCTGGAGCTCAGTGAGCAGTGTGGTTATGTTGCCTGGAGCTCAGTGAGAAGTGGGGTTGTGTAGCTTGGAGCTCAGTGAGCAGTGGGGTTGTGACGCCTGGAGCTCAGTGAGCAGTGGGGTTGTGTAGCCTGGAGCTCAGTGAGAAGTGGGGTTGTGTAGCCTGGAGCTCAGTGAGAAGTGGGGTTGTGTAGCCTGGAGCTCAGTGAGCAATGGGGTTGTGTAGCCTGGAGCTGAGTGAGCAGTGTGGTTGTGTAGCCTGGAGCTCAGCGAACACTGGGGTGGTATAGCTTGGAGCTCAGAGGGCTGTGTGGTTTTGTAGCCTGGAGCTCAGTGAGCAGTGGGTTTGAACACCCTGGAGCTGAGTGAGCAGTGGGGTTGTGTAGCCTGGAGCTCAATGAGCAGTGGGGTTGTGTAGCCTGGAGCTCAATGAGCAGTGGGGTTGTGTAGCCTGGAGCTCAGTGAGCAGTGGGATTGTGTAGCCTGGATCTCAGTGAGCAGTGGGTTGCGTAGCCTTTAGCTCAGTGAGCAGTGGAGTTCTGTAGCCTGGAGCTGAGTGAGCAGTGGGGTTGTGTATCCTGGGGCTCAGTGAGCAGTGGGGTTGTGTAGCCTGGAGCTGAGTGAGCAGTGGGGTTGTGTAGCCTGGAGCTGAGTGAGCAGTGGGGTTGTGTAGCCTGGAGCTGAGTGAGCAGTGGGGTTGTGTAGCCTGGAGCTCAGTGAGCAGTGGGATTGTGTAGCCTGGAGCTCAGTGAGCAGTGGGGTTGTGCAGCCTGGAGCTCAGTGAGCAGTGGGGTTGTGTAGCCTGGAGCTGTGTGAGCAGTGGGGCTGTGTAGCCTGACCTCAGTGAGCAGTGTGGTTGTGTAACCTGGAGTTGAGTGAGCATTGGGTTTGTGTAGACTGTGGCTTAGTGAGCAGTGGGGTTGTGTAAACTGGAGCTCAATGAGCAGTGGGGTTGTGTAGCCTGGAGCTGAGTGAGCAGTGGGATTGTGTAGCCTGGAGCTGAGTGAGCAGTGGGATTTGTGTAGCCTGGAGCTCCATGAGCAGTGGGGTTGAGTAGACTGGAACTGAGTGAGCAGTGGGGTTATGTCGACAGGAGCTCAGTGAGCAGTGTGGTTGTGTAGCCTGGAGCTCAGCGAACACTGGGGTTGTATAGCTTGGAGCTCAGTGAGCTGTGTGGTTTTATAGCATAGAGCTCAGTGAGCAGTGGGGTTGTGTAGCCTGGAGCTGAGTGAGCAGTGGGGTTGTGTAGTCTGGAGCTCTGTGAGCAGTGGGGTTGTGTAGCCTGGAGCTGAGTGAGCAGTGGGGTTGTGTAGCCTGGAGCTCAGTGAGCAGTGGTGTTGTGTAGCCTGGAGCTGAGTGAGCAGTGGGGTTTTGTAGCCTGGATCTCAGTGAGCAGTGGTGTTGTGTAGCCTGGAGCTGAGTGAGCAGTGGGGTTGTGAACCTGCAGCTCAGTGAGCAGTGGGTTTGTGTAGCCTGGAGCTTAGTGAGCTGTGGGGTTGTGTAGCCTGGAGCTCAGTGAGCAGTGGGTTTGTGTAGCCTGGAGCTCAGTGAGCTGTGGGGTTGTGTAACCTGGAGCTGAGTGAGCAGTGGGGTTGTGTATCCTGGAGCTCAGTGAGCAGTGGGGTTGTGACGCCTGGAGCTCAGTGAGCAGTGGGGTTGTGTAGCCTGGAGCTCAGTGAGAAGTGGGGTTGTGTAGCCTGGAGCTGAGTGAGCAATGGGGTTGTGTAGCCTGGAGCTGTGTGAGCAGTGGGTTTGTGTAGCCTAGAGCTCAGTGAGCAGTGGGATTGTGTAGCCTGGAGCTCAGTGAGCAGTGGGGTTGTGTAGCCTGGAGCTCAGTGAGCAGTGGGGTTGTGTAGCCTCGAGCTGAGTGAGCAGTGTGGTTGTGTAGCCTGGAGCTCAGCGAACACTGGGATGGTATAGCTTGGAGCTCAGAGGGCTGTGTGGTTTTGTAGCCTGGAGCTCAGTGAGCAGTGGGTTTGAACACCCTGGAGCTGAGTGAGCAGTGGGGTTGTGTAGCCTGGAGCTCAATGAGCAGTGGGGTTGTGTAGCCTGGAGCTCAATGAGCAGTGGGGTTGTGTAGCCTGGAGCTCAGTGAGCAGTGGGATTGTGTAGCCTGGATCTCAGTGAGCAGTGGGGTTGTGTAGCCTGGAGCTGAGTGAGCAGTGTGGTTGTACACCCTGGAGCTCAGTGAGCAGTGGGTTGCGTAGCCTTTAGCTCAGTGAGCAGTGGGGTTCTGTAGCCTGGAGCTGAGTGAGCAGTGGAGTTGTGTAGCCTGGAGCTGAGTGAGCAGTGGGGTTGCGTAGTTTGGAGCTCAGTGAGCAGTGGGGTTGTGTAGCCTGGAGCTGAGTGAGCAGTGGGGTTGTGTAGCTTGGAGCTGAGTGAACAGTGGGGTTGTGTCGCCTGGAGCTAAGTGAGCAGTGGGGTTGTACACCCTGGAGCTCAGTGAGCTGTGTGGTTGTGTAGCCTGGAGCTCAGTGAGCAGTGGGTTTGAACACCCAGGAGCTCAGTGGGTATTGGGATTGTGTAGCCTGGAGCTAAGTGAGCAGTGGGGTTGTACACCCTGGAGCTCAGTGAGCTGAGTGGTTGTGTAGCCTGCACCTGACTGAGCAGTGGGTTTGTACACCCTACATATGAGTGAGCTGTGGGGTTGTGTAGCCTGGAGCTGAGTGAGAAGTGGGGTTGTGTATCCTGGAGCTCAGTGAGCAGTGGGGTTGTGACGCCTGGACCTCAGTGAGCAGTGGGGTTGTGTAGCCTGGAGCTCAGTGAGAAGTGGGGTTGTGTAGCCTGGAGCTCAGTGAGCAGTGGGGTTGTGTAGCCTGGAGCTGAGTGAGCAGTGGGGTTGTGTAGCCTGGAGCTCAGTGAGCAGTGGGATTGTGTAGCCTGGAGCTGAGTGAGCAATGGAGTTGTGTAGCCTGGAGCTGAGTGAACAGTGGGGTTGCGTAGTTTGGAGCTCAGTGAGCAGTGGGGTTGTGTAGCCTGGAGCTGAGTGAGCAGTGGGGTTGTGTAGCTTGGAGCTGAGTGAGCAGTGGGGTTGTGTCGCCTGGAGCTAAGTGAGCAGTGGGGTTGTACACCCTGGAGCTCAGTGAGCTGTGTGGTTGTGTAGCCTGGAGCTCAGTGAGCAGTGGGTTTGAACACCCAGGAGCTCAGTGGGTATTGGGATTGTGTAGCCTGGAGCTAAGTGAGCAGTGGGGTTGAACACCCTGGAGCTCAGTGAGCTGTGTGGTTGTGTAGCCTGCACCTGACTGAGCAGTGGGTTTGTACACCCTGGAGCTGAGTGAGCAGTGGGGTTGTGTAGCCTGGAGCTCAGTGAGAAGTCGGGTTTTGTAGCCTGGTGCTCAGTTGGAAGTGGGGTTGTGTAACCTGGAGCTCAGTGAGAAGTGTGGTTGTGTAGCCTGGAGCTGAGTGAGCAATGGGGTTGTGTAGCCTCGAGCTCAGTGAGAAGTTGGGTTGTGTAGCCTGGAGCTCAGTGAGAAGTGGGGTTTTGTAGCCTGGAGCTCAGTGAGCAATGGGGTTGTGTAGCCTCGAGCTCAGTGAGCAGTGGGGTTGTGTAGCCTGGAGCTCAGTGAGAATTGGGGTTGTGTAGCCTGGAGCTCTGTGAGAAGTGGGGTTGTGTAGCCTGGAGCTCAGTGAGCAATGGGGTTGTGTAGCCTCGAGCTCAGTGAGCAGTGGGGTTGTGTAGCCTGGAGCTGAGTGAGAAGTGGGGTTGTGTAGCCTGCACCTGACTGAGCAGTGGGTTTGTACACCCTACATATGAGTGAGCTGTGGGGTTGTGTAGCCTGGAGCTGAGTGAGCAGTGGGGTTGTGTAGCCTGGAGCTCAGTGAGCAGTGGGGTTGTGTAGCCTAGAGCTCAGTGAGCAGTGGGATTGTGTAGCCTAGAGCTGAGTGAGCAGTGGTGTTGTGTAGTCTGGAGCTCAGTGAGCAGTGGGGTTGTGTAGCCTGGAGCTGAGTGAGCAGTGGGGTTGTGTACCCTGGAGCTGAGTGAGCAGTGGGGTTCTGTAGCCTGGACCTCATTGAGCAGTGGTGTTGTGTAGCCTGGAGCTGTGTGAGCAGTGGGATTGTGTAGCCTGGAGCTCAGTGAGAAGTGGGATTGTGTAGCCTGGAGCTGAGTGAGCAGTGGGGTTGTGTAGCCTGGAGCTGAGTGAGCAGTGGGGTTGTGTAGACTGGAGCTCATTGAGCAGTGAGGTTGTGTAGCCTGGAGCTGAGTGAGCAGTGGGGTTGTGTAGCCTGGAGCTCAGTGAGCAGTGGTGTTGTGTAGCCTGGAGCTGAGTGAGCAGTGGGGTTGTGTAGCCTGGAGCTGAGTGAGCACTGGGGTTGTGTATCCTGGAGCTGAGTGAGCAGTGGGGTTGTGTAGCCTGGATCTCAGTGAGCAGTGGTGTTGTGTAGCCTGGAGCTGTGTGAGCAGTGGGGTTGTGTAGCCTGGATCTCAGTGAGCATTGGGGTTGTGTAGCCTGGAGCTGAGTGAGCAGTGGGGTTGTGTAGTCTGGAGCACAGTGAGCAGTGTGTTTGTGTAGCCTGGAGCTGAGTGAGCAGTGGGGTTGTGTAGCCTGGAGCTCAGTGAGCAGTGGGGTTGTGTAGCCTGGAGCTGAGTGACCAGTGGGGTTTTGTATCCTGGAGCTGAGTGAGCAGTGGGGTTTGTGTAGCCTGGAGCTCCATGAGCAGTGGGGTTGAGTATACTGGAACTGAGTGAGCAGTGGGGTTGTGTCGACAGGAGCTCAGTGAGCAGTGTGGTTGTGTAGCCTGGAGCTCAGCGAACACTGGGGTTGTATAGCTTGGAGCTCAGTGAGCTGTGTGGTTTTATAGCCTAGAGCTGAGTGAGCAGTGGGGTTGTGTAGCCTGGAGCTGAGTGAGCAGTGGGGTTGTGTAGTCTGGAGCTCAGTGAGCAGTGGGGTTGTGTACCCTGGAGCTGAGTGAGCAGTGGGGTTGTGTAGCCTGGAGCTCAGTGAGCAGTGGTGTTGTGCAGCCTGGAGCTGAGTGAGCAGTGGGGTTTTGTAGCCTGGATCTCAGTGAGCAGTGGTGTTGTGTAGCCTGGAGCTGAGTGAGCAGTGGGGTTGTGAACCTGCAGCTCAGTGAGCAGTGGGTTTGTGTAGCCTGGAGCTCAGTGAGCTGTGGGGTTGTGTAGCCTGGAGCTCAGTGAGCAGTGGGTTTGTGTAGCCTGGAGCTCAGTGAGCTGTGGGGTTGTGTAGCCTGGAGCTGAGTGAGCAGTGGGGTTGTGTATCCTGGAGCTCAGTGAGCAGTGGGGTTGTGAAGCCTGGAGCTCAGTGAGCAGTGTGGTTATGTTGCCTGGAGCTCAGTGAGAAGTGGGGTTGTGTAGCTTGGAGCTCAGTGAGCAGTGGGGTTGTGACGCCTGGAGCTCAGTGAGCAGTGGGGTTGTGTAGCCTGGAGCTCAGTGAGAAGTGGGGTTGTGTAGCCTGGAGCTCAGTGAGAAGTGGGGTTGTGTAGCCTGGAGCTCAGTGAGCAGTGGGGTTGTGTAGCCTGGAGCTGAGTGAGCAGTGGGGTTGTGTAGCCTGGAGCTCAGTGAGCAGTGGGATTGTGTAGCCTGGAGCTGAGTGAGCAGTGGAGTTGTGTAGCCTGGAGCTGAGTGAGCAGTGGGGTTGCGTAGTTTGGAGCTCAGTGAGCAGTGGGGTTGTGTAGCCTGGAGCTGAGTGAGCAGTGGGGTTGTGTAGCTTGGAGCTGAGTGAGCAGTGGGGTTGTGTCGCCTGGAGCTAAGTGAGCAGTGGGGTTGTACACCCTGGAGCTCAGTGAGCTGTGTGGTTGTGTAGCCTGGAGCTCAGTGAGCAGTGGGTTTGAACACCCAGGAGCTCAGTGGGTATTGGGATTGTGTAGCCTGGAGCTAAGTGAGCAGTGGGGTTGAACACCCTGGAGCTCAGTGAGCTGTGTGGTTGTGTAGCCTGCACCTGACTGAGCAGTGGGTTTGTACACCCTGGAGCTGAGTGAGCAGTGGGGTTGTGTAGCCTGGAGCTCAGTGAGAAGTCGAGTTTTGTAGCCTGGTGCTCAGTTGGAAGTGGGGTTGTGTAACCTGGAGCTCAGTGAGAAGTGTGGTTGTGTAGCCTGGAGCTGAGTGAGCAATGGGGTTGTGTAGCCTCGAGCTCAGTGAGAAGTTGGGTTGTGTAGCCTGGAGCTCAGTGAGAAGTGGGGTTTTGTAGCCTGGAGCTCAGTGAGCAATGGGGTTGTGTAGCCTCGAGCTCAGTGAGCAGTGGGGTTGTGTAGCCTGGAGCTCAGTGAGAATTGGGGTTGTGTAGCCTGGAGCTCTGTGAGAAGTGGGGTTGTGTAGCCTGGAGCTCAGTGAGCAATGGGGTTGTGTAGCCTCGAGCTCAGTGAGCAGTGGGGTTGTGTAGCCTGGAGCTGAGTGAGAAGTGGGGTTGTGTAGCCGGCACCTGACTGAGCAGTGGGTTTGTACACCCTACATATGAGTGAGCTGTGGGGTTGTGTAGCCTGGAGCTGAGTGAGCAGTGGGGTTGTGTAGCCTGGAGCTCAGTGAGCAGTGGGGTTGTGTAGCCTAGAGCTCAGTGAGCAGTGGGATTGTGTAGCCTAGAGCTGAGTGAGCAGTGGTGTTGTGTAGTCTGGAGCTCAGTGAGCAGTGGGGTTGTGTAGCCTGGAGCTGAGTGAGCAGTGGGGTTGTGTACCCTGGAGCTGAGTGAGCAGTGGGGTTCTGTAGCCTGGACCTCATTGAGCAGTGGTGTTGTGTAGCCTGGAGCTGTGTGAGCAGTGGGATTGTGTAGCCTGGAGCTCAGTGAGAAGTGGGATTGTGTAGCCTGGAGCTGAGTGAGCAGTGGGGTTGTGTAGCCTGGAGCTGAGTGAGCAGTGGGGTTGTGTAGTCTGGAGCTCATTGAGCAGTGAGGTTGTGTAGCCTGGAGCTGAGTGAGCAGTGGGGTTGTGTAGCCTGGAGCTCAGTGAGCAGTGGTGTTGTGTAGCCTGGAGCTGAGTGAGCAGTGGGGTTGTGTAGCCTGGAGCTGAGTGAGCACTGGGGTTGTGTATCCTGGAGCTGAGTGAGCAGTGGGGTTGTGTAGCCTGGATCTCAGTGAGCAGTGGTGTTGTGTAGCCTGGAGCTGTGTGAGCAGTGGGGTTGTGTAGCCTGGATCTCAGTGAGCATTGGGGTTGTGTAGCCTGGAGCTGAGTGAGCAGTGGGGTTGTGTAGTCTGGAGCTCAGTGAGCAGTGTGTTTGTGTAGCCTGGAGCTGAGTGAGCAGTGGGGTTGTGTAGCCTGGAGCTCAGTGAGCAGTGGGGTTGTGTAGCCTGGAGCTGAGTGACCAGTGGGGTTTTGTATCCTGGAGCTGAGTGAGCAGTGGGGTTTGTGTAGCCTGGAGCTCCATGAGCAGTGGGGTTGAGTATACTGGAACTGAGTGAGCAGTGGGGTTGTGTCGACAGGAGCTCAGTGAGCAGTGTGGTTGTGTAGCCTGGAGCTCAGCGAACACTGGGGTTGTATAGCTTGGAGCTCAGTGAGCTGTGTGGTTTTATAGCCTAGAGCTGAGTGAGCAGTGGGGTTGTGTAGCCTGGAGCTGAGTGAGCAGTGGGGTTGTGTAGTCTGGAGCTCAGTGAGCAGTGGGGTTGTGTACCCTGGAGCTGAGTGAGCAGTGGGGTTGTGTAGCCTGGAGCTCAGTGAGCAGTGGTGTTGTGTAGCCTGGAGCTGAGTGAGCAGTGGGGTTTTGTAGCCTGGATCTCAGTGAGCAGTGGTGTTGTGTAGCCTGGAGCTGAGTGAGCAGTGGGGTTGTGAACCTGCAGCTCAGTGAGCAGTGGGTTTGTGTAGCCTGGAGCTCAGTGAGCTGTGGGGTTGTGTAGCCTGGAGCTCAGTGAGCAGTGGGTTTGTGTAGCCTGGAGCTCAGTGAGCTGTGGGGTTGTGTATCCTGGAGCTGAGTGAGCAGTGGGGTTGTGTATCCTGGAGCTCAGTGAGCAGTGGGGTTGTGAAGCCTGGAGCTCAGTGAGCAGTGTGGTTATGTTGCCTGGAGCTCAGTGAGAAGTGGGGTTGTGTAGCTTGGAGCTCAGTGAGCAGTGGGGTTGTGACGCCTGGAGCTCAGTGAGCAGTGGGGTTGTGTAGCCTGGAGCTCAGTGAGAAGTGGGGTTGTGTAGCCTGGAGCTCAGTGAGAAGTGGGGTTGTGTAGCCTGGAGCTCAGTGAGCAATGGGGTTGTGTAGCCTGGAGCTGAGTGAGCAGTGTGGTTGTGTAGCCTGGAGCTCAGCGAACACTGGGGTGGTATAGCTTGGAGCTCAGAGGGCTGTGTGGTTTTGTAGCCTGGAGCTCAGTGAGCAGTGGGTTTGAACACCCTGGAGCTGAGTGAGCAGTGGTGTTGTGTAGCCTGGAGCTCAATGAGCAGTGGGGTTGTGTAGCCTGGAGCTCAATGAGCAGTGGGGTTGTGTAGCCTGGAGCTCAGTGAGCAGTGGGATTGTGTAGCCTGGATCTCAGTGAGCAGTGGGTTGCGTAGCCTTTAGCTCAGTGAGCAGTGGAGTTCTGTAGCCTGGAGCTGAGTGAGCAGTGGGGTTGTGTAGCCTGGAGCTCAGTGAGCAGTGGGATTGTGTAGCCTGGAGCTGAGTGAGCAGTGGAGTTGTGTAGCCTGGAGCTGAGTGAGCAGTGGGGTTGCGTAGTTTGGAGCTCAGTGAGCAGTGGGGTTGTGTAGCCTGGAGCTGAGTGAGCAGTGGGATTGTGTAGCTTGGAGCTGAGTGAGCAGTGGGGTTGTGTCGCCTGGAGCTATGTGAGCAGTGGGGTTGTACACCCTGGAGCTCAGTGAGCTGTGTGGTTGTGTAGTCTGGAGCTCAGTGAGCAGTGGGTTTGAACACCCAGGAGCTCAGTGGGTATTGGGATTGTGTAGCCTGGAGCTAAGTGAGCAGTGGGGTTGTACACCCTGGAGCTCAGTGAGCTGTGTGGTTGTGTAGCCTGGAGCTCAGTGAGCAGTGGGTTTGAACACCCAGGAGCTCAGTGGGTATTGGGATTGTGTAGCCTGGAGCTAAGTGAGCAGTGGGGTTGAACACCCTGGAGCTCAGTGAGCTGTGTGGTTGTGTAGCCTGCACCTGACTGAGCAGTGGGTTTGTACACCCTGGAGCTGAGTGAGCAGTGGGGTTGTGTAGCCTGGAGCTCAGTGAGAAGTCGGGTTTTGTAGCCTGGTGCTCAGTTGGAAGTGGGGTTGTGTAACCTGGAGCTCAGTGAGAAGTGTGGTTGTGTAGCCTGGAGCTGAGTGAGAAGTTGGGTTGTGTAGCCTCGAGCTCAGTGAGAAGTTGGGTTGTGTAGCCTGGAGCTCAGTGAGAAGTGGGGTTTTGTAGCCTGGAGCTCAGTGAGCAATGTGGTTGTGTAGCCTCGAGCTCAGTGAGCAGTGGGGTTGTGTAGCCTGGAGCTCAGTGAGAATTGGGGTTGTGTAGCCTGGAGCTCTGTGAGAAGTGGGGTTGTGTAGCCTGGAGCTCAGTGAGCAATGGGGTTGTGTAGCCTCGAGCTCAGTGAGCAGTGGGGTTGTGTAGCCTGGAGCTGAGTGAGAAGTGGGGTTGTGTAGCCTGCACCTGACTGAGCAGTGGGTTTGTACACCCTACATATGAGTGAGCTGTGGGGTTGTGTAGCCTGGAGCTGAGTGAGCAGTGGGGTTGTGTAGCCTGGAGCTCAGTGAGCAGTGGGGTTGTGTAGCCTAGAGCTCAGTGAGCAGTGGGATTGTGTAGCCTAGAGCTGAGTGAGCAGTGGTGTTGTGTAGTCTGGAGCTCAGTGAGCAGTGGGGTTGTGTAGCCTGGAGCTGAGTGAGCAGTGGGGTTGTGTACCCTGGAGATGAGTGAGCAGTGGGGTTCTGTAGCCTGGACCTCATTGAGCAGTGGTGTTGTGTAGCCTGGAGCTGTGTGAGCAGTGGGATTGTGTAGCCTGGAGCTCAGTGAGAAGTGGGATTGTGTAGCCTGGAGCTGAGTGAGCAGTGGGGTTGTGTAGCCTGGAGCTGAGTGAGCAGTGGGGTTGTGTAGTCTGGAGCTCATTGAGCAGTGAGGTTGTGTAGCCTGGAGCTGAGTGAGCAGTGGGGTTGTGTAGCCTGGAGCTCAGTGAGCAGTGGTGTTGTGTAGCCTGGAGCTGAGTGAGCAGTGGGGTTGTGTAGCCTGGAGCTGAGTGAGCACTGGGGTTGTGTATCCTGGAGCTGAGTGAGCAGTGGGGTTGTGTAGCCTGGATCTCAGTGAGCAGTGGTGTTGTGTAGCCTGGAGCTGTGTGAGCAGTGGGGTTGTGTAGCCTGGATCTCAGTGAGCATTGGGGTTGTGTAGCCTGGAGCTGAGTGAGCAGTGGGGTTGTGTAGTCTGGAGCTCAGTGAGCAGTGTGTTTGTGTAGCCTGGAGCTGAGTGAGCAGTGGGGTTGTGTAGCCTGGAGCTCAGTGAGCAGTGGGGTTGTGTAGCCTGGAGCTGAGTGACCAGTGGGGTTTTGTATCCTGGAGCTGAGTGAGCAGTGGGGTTTGTGTAGCCTGGAGCTCCATGAGCAGTGGGGTTGAGTATACTGGAACTGAGTGAGCAGTGGGGTTGTGTCGACAGGAGCTCAGTGAGCAGTGTGGTTGTGTAGCCTGGAGCTCAGCGAACACTGGGGTTGTATAGCTTGGAGCTCAGTGAGCTGTGTGGTTTTATAGCCTAGAGCTCAGTGAGCAGTGGGGTTGTGTAGCCTGGAGCTGAGTGAGCAGTGGGGTTGTGTAGTCTGGAGCTCAGTGAGCAGTGGGGTTGTGTACCCTGGAGCTGAGTGAGCAGTGGGGTTGTGTAGCCTGGAGCTCAGTGAGCAGTGGTGTTGTGCAGCCTGGAGCTGAGTGAGCAGTGGGGTTTTGTAGCCTGGATCTCAGTGAGCAGTGGTGTTGTGTAGCCTGGAGCTGAGTGAGCAGTGGGGTTGTGAACCTGCAGCTCAGTGAGCAGTGGGTTTGTGTAGCCTGGAGCTCAGTGAGCTGTGGGGTTGTGTAGCCTGGAGCTCAGTGAGCAGTGGGTTTGTGTAGCCTGGAGCTCAGTGAGCTGTGGGGTTGTGTAACCTGGAGCTGAGTGACAAGTGGGGTTGGGTATCCTGGAGCTCAGTGAGCAGTGGGGTTGTGAAGCCTGGAGCTCAGTGAGCAGTGTGGTTATGTTGCCTGGAGCTCAGTGAGAAGTGGGGTTGTGTAGCTTGGAGCTCAGTGAGCAGTGGGGTTGTGACGCCTGGAGCTCAGTGAGCAGTGGGGTTGTGTAGCCTGGAGCTCAGTGAGAAGTGGGGTTGTGTAGCCTGGAGCTCAGTGAGAAGTGGGGTTGTGTAGCCTGGAGCTCAGTGAGCAGTGGGGTTGTGTAGCCTGGAGCTGAGTGAGCAGTGGGGTTGTGTAGCCTGGAGCTCAGTGAGCAGTGGGATTGTGTAGCCTGGAGCTGAGTGAGCAGTGGAGTTGTGTAGCCTGGAGCTGAGTGAGCAGTGGGGTTGCGTAGTTTGGAGCTCAGTGAGCAGTGGGGTTGTGTAGCCTGGAGCTGAGTGAGCAGTGGGGTTGTGTAGCTTGGAGCTGAGTGAGCAGTGGGGTTGTGTCGCCTGGAGCTAAGTGAGCAGTGGGGTTGTACACCCTGGAGCTCAGTGAGCTGTGTGGTTGTGTAGCCTGGAGCTCAGTGAGCAGTGGGTTTGAACACCCAGGAGCTCAGTGGGTATTGGGATTGTGTAGCCTGGAGCTAAGTGAGCAGTGGGGTTGAACACCCTGGAGCTCAGTGAGCTGTGTGGTTGTGTAGCCTGCACCTGACTGAGCAGTGGGTTTGTACACCCTGGAGCTGAGTGAGCAGTGGGGTTGTGTAACCTGGAGCTCAGTGAGAAGTGTGGTTGTGTAGCCTGGAGCTGAGTGAGCAATGGGGTTGTGTAGCCTCGAGCTCAGTGAGAAGTTGGGTTGTGTAGCCTGGAGCTCAGTGAGAAGTGGGGTTTTGTAGCCTGGAGCTCAGTGAGCAATGGGGTTGTGTAGCCTCGAGCTCAGTGAGCAGTGGGGTTGTGTAGCCTGGAGCTCAGTGAGAATTGGGGTTGTGTAGCCTGGAGCTCTGTGAGAAGTGGGGTTGTGTAGCCTGGAGCTCAGTGAGCAATGGGGTTGTGTAGCCTCGAGCTCAGTGAGCAGTGGGGTTGTGTAGCCTGGAGCTGAGTGAGAAGTGGGGTTGTGTAGCCTGCACCTGACTGAGCAGTGGGTTTGTACACCCTACATATGAGTGAGCTGTGGGGTTGTGTAGCCTGGAGCTGAGTGAGCAGTGGGGTTGTGTAGCCTGGAGCTCAGTGAGCAGTGGGGTTGTGTAGCCTAGAGCTCAGTGAGCAGTGGGATTGTGTAGCCTAGAGCTGAGTGAGCAGTGGTGTTGTGTAGTCTGGAGCTCAGTGAGCAGTGGGGTTGTGTAGCCTGGAGCTGAGTGAGCAGTGGGGTTGTGTACCCTGGAGCTGAGTGAGCAGTGGGGTTCTGTAGCCTGGACCTCATTGAGCAGTGGTGTTGTGTAGCCTGGAGCTGTGTGAGCAGTGGGATTGTGTAGCCTGGAGCTCAGTGAGAAGTGGGATTGTGTAGCCTGGAGCTGAGTGAGCAGTGGGGTTGTGTAGCCTGGAGCTGAGTGAGCAGTGGGGTTGTGTAGTCTGGAGCTCATTGAGCAGTGAGGTTGTGTAGCCTGGAGCTGAGTGAGCAGTGGGGTTGTGTAGCCTGGAGCTCAGTGAGCAGTGGTGTTGTGTAGCCTGGAGCTGAGTGAGCAGTGGGGTTGTGTAGCCTGGAGCTGAGTGAGCACTGGGGTTGTGTATCCTGGAGCTGAGTGAGCAGTGGGGTTGTGTAGCCTGGATCTCAGTGAGCAGTGGTGTTGTGTAGCCTGGAGCTGTGTGAGCAGTGGGGTTGTGTAGCCTGGATCTCAGTGAGCATTGGGGCTGTGTAGCCTGGAGCTGAGTGAGCAGTGGGGTTGTGTAGTCTGGAGCTCAGTGAGCAGTGTGTTTGTGTAGCCTGGAGCTGAGTGAGCAGTGGGGTTGTGTAGCCTGGAGCTCAGTGAGCAGTGGGGTTGTGTAGCCTGGAGCTGAGTGACCAGTGGGGTTTTGTATCCTGGAGCTGAGTGAGCAGTGGGGTTTGTGTAGCCTGGAGCTCCATGAGCAGTGGGGTTGAGTATACTGGAACTGAGTGAGCAGTGGGGTTGTGTCGACAGGAGCTCAGTGAGCAGTGTGGTTGTGTAGCCTGGAGCTCAGCGAACACTGGGGTTGTATAGCTTGGAGCTCAGTGAGCTGTGTGGTTTTATAGCCTAGAGCTCAGTGAGCAGTGGGGTTGTGTAGCCTGGAGCTGAGTGAGCAGTGGGGTTGTGTAGTCTGGAGCTCAGTGAGCAGTGGGGTTGTGTACCCTGGAGCTGAGTGAGCAGTGGGGTTGTGTAGCCTGGAGCTCAGTGAGCAGTGGTGTTGTGTAGCCTGGAGCTGAGTGAGCAGTGGGGTTTTGTAGCCTGGATCTCAGTGAGCAGAGGTGTTGTGTAGCCTGGAGCTGAGTGAGCAGTGGGGTTGTGAACCTGCAGCTCAGTGAGCAGTGGGTTTGTGTAGCCTGGAGCTCAGTGAGCTGTGGGGTTGTGTAGCCTGGAGCTCAGTGAGCAGTGGGTTTGTGTAGCCTGGAGCTCAGTGAGCTGTGGGGTTGTGTAACCTGGAGCTGAGTGAGCAGTGGGGTTGTGTATCCTGGAGCTCAGTGAGCAGTGGGGTTGTGAAGCCTGGAGCTCAGTGAGCAGTGTGGTTATGTTGCCTGGAGCTCAGTGAGAAGTGGGGTTGTGTAGCTTGGAGCTCAGTGAGCAGTGGGGTTGTGACGCCTGGAGCTCAGTGAGCAGTGGGGTTGTGTAGCCTGGAGCTCAGTGAGAAGTGGGGTTGTGTAGCCTGGAGCTCAGTGAGAAGTGGGGTTGTGTAGCCTGGAGCTCAGTGAGCAATGGGGTTGTGTAGCCTGGAGCTGAGTGAGCAGTGTGGTTGTGTAGCCTGGAGCTCAGCGAACACTGGGGTGGTATAGCTTGGAGCTCAGAGGGCTGTGTGGTTTTGTAGCCTGGAGCTCAGTGAGCAGTGGGTTTGAACACCCTGGAGCTGAGTGAGCAGTGGGGTTGTGTAGCCTGGAGCTCAATGAGCAGTGGGGTTGTGTAGCCTGGAGCTCAATGAGCAGTGGGGTTGTGTAGCCTGGAGCTCAGTGAGCAGTGGGATTGTGTAGCCTGGATCTCAGTGAGCAGTGGGTTGCGTAGCCTTTAGCTCAGTGAGCAGTGGAGTTCTGTAGCCTGGAGCTGAGTGAGCAGTGGGGTTGTGTAGCCTGGAGCTCAGTGAGCAGTGGGATTGTGTAGCCTGGAGCTGAGTGAGCAGTGGAGTTGTGTAGCCTGGAGCTGAGTGAGCAGTGGGGTTGCGTAGTTTGGAGCTCAGTGAGCAGTGGGGTTGTGTAGCCTGGAGCTGAGTGAGCAGTGGGATTGTGTAGCTTGGAGCTGAGTGAGCAGTGGGGTTGTGTCGCCTGGAGCTATGTGAGCAGTGGGGTTGTACACCCTGGAGCTCAGTGAGCTGTGTGGTTGTGTAGTCTGGAGCTCAGTGAGCAGTGGGTTTGAACACCCAGGAGCTCAGTGGGTATTGGGATTGTGTAGCCTGGAGCTAAGTGAGCAGTGGGGTTGTACACCCTGGAGCTCAGTGAGCTGTGTGATTGTGTAGCCTGGAGCTCAGTGAGCAGTGGGTTTGAACACCCAGGAGCTCAGTGGGTATTGGGATTGTGTAGCCTGGAGCTAAGTGAGCAGTGGGTTTGTACACCCTGGAGCTGAGTGAGCAGTGGGGTTGTGTAGCCTGGAGCTCAGTGAGATGTGGGGTTTTGTAGCCTGGAGCTCAGTTGGAAGTGGGGTTGTGTAACCTGTAGCTCAGTGAGAAGTGGGGTTGTGTAGCCTGGAGCTGAGTGAGCAATGGGGTTGTGTAGCCTCGAGCTCAGTGAGAAGTTGGGTTGTGTAGCCTGGAGCTCAGTGAGAAGTGGGGTTTTGTAGCCTGGAGCTCAGTGAGCAATGGGGTTGTGTAGCCTCGAGCTCAGTGAGCAGTGGGGTTGTGTAGCCTGGAGCTCAGTGAGAATTGGGGTTGTGTAGCCTGGAGCTCTGTGAGAAGTGGGGTTGTGTCGCCTGGAGCTCAGTGAGCAATGGGGTTGTGTAGCCTCGAGCTCAGTGAGCAGTGGGGTTGTGTAGCCTGGAGCTGAGTGAGAAGTGGGGTTGTGTAGCCTGGAGCTCAGTGAGCAATGGGGTTGTGTAGCCTTGAGCTCAGTGAGCAGTGGGGTTGTGTAGCCTGGAGCTGAGTGAGCAGTAGGGTTGTGTAGCCTGGAGCTGAGTGAGCAGTGGGGTTGTGTATTCTGGAGCTCAGTGAGCAGTGGGGTTGTGTAGCCTGGAGCTCAGTGAGAAGTGGGGTTTTGTAGCCTGGAGCTCAGTTGGAAGTGGGGTTGTGTAACCTGGAGCTCAGTGAGAAGTGGGGTTGTGTAGCCTGGAGCTGAGTGAGCAATGGGGTTGTGTAGCCTCGAGCTCAGTGAGAAGTGGGGTTGTGTAGCCTGGAGCTCAGTGAGAAGTGGGGTTTTGTAGCCTGGAGCTCACTGAGAAGTGGGTTTGTGTAGCCTGGATCTCAGTGAGCAATGGGGTTGTGTAGCCTCGAGCTCAGTGAGCAGTGGGGTTGTGTAGCCTGGAGCTCAGTGAGAATTGGGGTTGTGTAGCCTGGAGCTCAGTGAGAAGTGGCGTTGTGTAGCCTGGAGGTCAGTGAGCAGTGGGGTTGTGTAGCCTGGAGCTCAGTGAGAAGTGGGGTTGTGTAGCCTGGAGCTCAGTGAGCAATGGGGTTGTGTAGCCTCGAGCTCAGTGAGCAGTGGGGTTGTGTAGCCTGGAGCTCAGTGAGAATTGGGGTTGTGTAGCCTGGAGCTCAGTGAGCAGTGGGGTTGTGTAGCCTCGAGCTCAGTGAGCAGTGGGGTTGTGTAGCCTGGAGCTGAGTGAGAAGTGGGGTTGTGTAGCCTGGAGCTCAGTGAGCAATGGGGTTGTGTAGCCTCGAGCTCAGTGAGCAGTGGGGTTGTGTAGCCTGGAGCTCAGTGAGAAGTGGGGTTGTGTAACCTGGAGCTCAGTGAGCAATGGGGTTGTGTAGCCTCGAGCTCAGTGAGCAGTGGGGTTGTGTAGCCTAGAGCTCAGTGAGAAGTGGGGTTGTACACCCTGGAGCTCAGTGAGCAGTGGCGTCATACTGGGATCAGTTCCTGGACCTCTGTTTTTTGTGATATATGTAAATGACGGGTTGAGGAAGTGTAAGGCTGGGTTAGTAAGTTGGCTGATGACATCAAGATTGGCTGCTTGGTGGACCCTGTATAGGGCTCCGGGTTTGCAACAGGCCATTGTCAGAATCCAGGTCAAATTTGAAATTAGAATCTCGGGTTAAAGGCAGGATCCCTGACAGTGTGGAGGAAAATCGGGATCTTGGGTTTGTTGTCCTTTGATCCCTCAAAATTACCACCCAGTTGATGGGATTGTTAAGAATGTGTATGGTGTGCTGACTTTCATTAGAAAGGGGATTGAGTTTAAGTGCCATAAGTTTTGCTGCAACTCTATCGATCTCTGAATAGACTGCACTTGGGATATTGTGTCGAGTGCTGGTGGCCTCATTATTGGAAGATGTGGAAACTTTAGAGAGGGTGCAGAGGTGATTTCCCGGGATGCTGCCTGGACTGTAGGACATGGCTTATGAGGAAAGGTTGGGGGAGCTCGGGCTATTCTCATTCGAGTGAAGAAGGATGAGAGGTGACTTGATAGAAGTGTACAGGATAATGAGAGGCTTGGATAGACTGGATAACCAGAGACTTTTTCCCAGGGCAGAAATGTCCATCATGAGGGGGTATCATTTGAAGGTGATTGGAGGAAGGTTTAGGGGAGATGTCAGAAATGGATCCTTTACACAGAGGGGCTGGGTGTGTGGAATGCACTGCCGGAAGTGGAAGTAGAATCAGAGACATTAGGGACATTTAAGTGACTCTTGGATAGACACATGGATGGTAGTTTAGTTCAGAATGGAGCTGGATAAGCACAGCAGGTCAGGCAGCATCCGAGGAGCAAGAGAATTGACATTTCGGGCAAAAGCCCTTCATCAGGAATCGAGGAAAATAGTGCAATACCGAGTAGGATAAAAGGCCGGGTAACATTGAGGGCAAAACCACCTGGACTGTGCTGTACTGCTTTGTGTTCTATCAATCAGAAAAGCACTTCAGCAAGGAATTAGGAAGGTGAAGATGAAGTGGTAAGTAGGATTAAGGAGAATCCCAGGGCATTTTATACAGATGCAAGAGGGCAAATAGAGAAAAGACAGGTTCACTCAAGGACAAAGGTGGGGATTTCTGCTTGGAGCTGGGGGTGGTGAGGGAGGTCCTTCATGAGGACTTTGCATCAGTATCAGATATGGATAAAGGCAAGATTAGGGAGGAATATGTTGAAAGAAAGAAGGAAGTGATGCTGGATGTCTTAAAAAAACGTGAAGGTGGATAAGCACCCAGCCCCTCATGGGATCTGTTCCATAGGGAGGAAAAGGAAGAGTTTGCTGGGTCTTGAGAGAGATCTTTGCATCGTCTTTATCCACAGGAGACTAGAGAATAGCCAATGTTGTTCCTTTGTTTAAGAAGGGAAACGGGGTAATCCAGAAATTTATAGACTAGTCAGCCCAACATCAGAGGGAGTGATATTATTTGAGAAGATTTTTAAGGATAGTACAGAACAGGCCTTTTGGCCTATCAATTCTGTAACCGATCAATTTTCAATGATCTACTCTACTCCCACTTTCCACACTTGACAGAACACAAGGTAGACAGCATATCTAAACTCCACACTCAGTATTAGACTGTGTCCCCTCAATCCCACCTCTGGGTTACCTCACCCACACAATTACACATATAACAAGGCCCTTAGCCTTCAGTATTATTACATTTCAGTTGCTCACCTGAATACATTTTAAAGTTTGTGAGGTTTCTCGCCTCAACTATCCTCCCAGGGAGTGCATTCCAAACTCCATCACCTTCTGTGAGTAAAAATCCTCCCTGAAATCCCCTCTTACCCTCCTGTCTTTAACTTGAAAATTGGGGCATCTTGTTCTTGGCCCTTCAACAAAGGGAATCAGTGTTTTCTATTCACTCTGTCCCTGCTCCTTATAATGGGACACATCTCTATCACATCTCCCCTCAACATTCTCTTCTCCAAAGAAAACAATCCAACTTTATCCAGCCTCTGTGAGAAACTCTGATCTCCTGTGAGGTTCATGTTGAGCTCACAGTCTCACTCCCGAGACAGCAATGCAGGAACAGGGTCCCACATTCATTGAGATTGTTTCTGTTTGTTCCTTTCCAACAGTTGCCACAACACCCACTACTACAATTCCCACAACAGAGGCTCCGACAACTACTGAAAAGACAACAGGTCAGTAATCTTCGCCAACAAACTCTCTCATTTCATACACATTGCATGAATGTGATTTGCTGTACAATGTTCACTAGAGTTGGCTAATTTGGCTACACTTGGTGCTGACACTTGTCTCATATCCCAGGATTCCATTGGCCCTCAGTGAAGGTAAGAAGCATTGTCTCCTCCTTACTTGGAGTAGCCGGTGTTGGACTGGGGTGTACAAAATTACAACTCACACAACACCAGGTTATAGTCCAACAGGTTTAATTGGCAGCTCTGGCTTTCAGATCGCTGCTCCTTCATCAGGCACTTGGGGAAGTTCAGACCATGGTCCCAGAATTTATAGCCAAAGGAGTCCCGTGTCATGGAGATGTGATTCAATAAACATTCTTAGAGAAAAACTTTCACCTTTTATCATGACATGTGCTGGTTTCTGTTCTTTGATATGTAAATCCTAGAACGTCTTTTAAATTCTGTTCTCAAGATAGCTCAGGTATTGAACCACTCGGTGTGAAGTGTACGGTCTTTCATCAGGCGTTTGATATGGTTCCACATGGTAGGCTTTTGCACAAATTAAGGTGTTTCGGGATTGAAGTTGATTTCGCAGTTTGGGTCAGTAATTGTCTCGCTGAAAGAAGACAGAATGTGTTGTTTGATGGGAAATGTTTATCCTGGAGTTCAGTTACTAGTGAGGGCCCGCAAGGATCTGTTTTGGGGCAACTGCTGTTTGTGATTATTATAAATGCCCTGATGTGGGCATAGAAGGATGGGTTAGTAATTTTATGGATGACACAAAGGTAGGCAGAGCTGTGGATAGTGCAGAAGGATGTTGTGGGTTATAGAGGGACGTAGATAAGATGCAGAGCTGGGCTGAGAGATGGCAAAACGTTTAATGCGGAAAAGTGTGAGGTCGTTCACCTCAGAAGAAATAACAGGAATGCAGAGTGCTGGGCTAATGGTAAAATTCTTGGCAGTGCAAATGAACAGAGAGATCTCAGTGTCCAGGTGCATAAATCCCTAAAAGTTGCCACCTAGGTTGATATGGTTGTTATGAAGGCATATGGTGTGTTGCCATTTATTGGAAGAGGGATTGAGTTTTGGAGCCATGAGGTCATGCTGCAGCTGTACAAGAGACTGTGCCATGCCTGGAGTATTGAGTACAGGTCTCCCCATTTTAGGATCTAGAAGCTTTGGAAATGGATCAGAAGAGATTGACTAGGATGTTGCCTGGTATGGAAGGAAGGTCTTACAAGGAAAGGCTGAGGGAACTGAGGCTGTTTTTGTGGGAGAGAAGAAGGATGAGAGGTGACTTAATTGAGATATGTAAGATAATCAGAGGGTTAGATAGGGTGGACAGGGACAGCCTTTTTCCTCAGATGGTGATGGCTACATGAAGTGCATGGCTTTAATTTGAGGTTGAATTTGAATTTATTCTTACGTGTACTGAGGCACAGTGAAAAGCTTTGTCTTGTGAGCAATACATGCAGATCACAGAGTTAAGTAGCATGTTTCGTCGCCATCTGAGATTTGACTATGGTGGTATCATCAGCGAACTTATAAATGGCGTTTGTCTGGTATTTGGCAATGCAGTCATGGATATACAGTGAGTACAGTGGGAGGCTGAGTATGTACCCCAAACCCAGGGTGATAGATATCAGACATTGTTTCTTTACTCAGAGAGTAATAGGGGTGTGGAATGGCCTGCCTGCAACAGTAGCAGGCTCGCCCACATTAAGGGTATTTAAATGGGCATTGAATATACATATGGATAATAATGGAATAGTGTAGGTTAGATGGCATCAGATTAATTTCACAGATTGGCGCAACGTCGAGGGCTGAAGGGCCTGTACTGCACTGTAACGTTCTATGTTCTATTTGGGACTTCGATGTTGTGGCCATTACAGAGACGTGGGTAGAACAGGGACAAGAATAGCTGTTGCACGTTCCAGGGTTCAAATGTTTTAGTAGGATCAGACATGGGGGTAAAAAAGGGGGAGGCGTGGCATTACTTGTCAAAGACAGTATCACAGCAGTGGAATGGACGATGGAAGAGGACTTGCCATCTGAGGTAGTTTGGGCTGAGGTTAGAAATAGGAAAGGTGAGGTCACCCTGTTAGGTGTTTTCTACAGGCCTCCTAATAGTCCTAGAGAAGTAGAGGATAATATTGCGAGGATGATTCAGGAAAAGAGTGAAGGTAGCAGGGTGGTTGTTATGGGGGACTTTAACTTCCCAGATATTGACTGGGAGAGCTATAGCTCGAGTTCATTAGATGGGTCGGTGTTTGTACAATGTGTGCAGGAGGGTTTCCTGACACAATATGTCGACAGGCCAACAAGAGGGGAGGCTATATTGGATTTGGTTCTAGGTAATGAACCAGGCCAGGTGTTAGACTTGGAGGTAGGTGAGCACTTCGAGGACAGTGACCACAACTCGGTGACTTTTACTTTAGTGATGGAGAGGGATAATCGTGCGCCGCAGGGCAAGAGCTATAGCTGGGGGCAGGGAAATTATGATGCAGTGAGGCATGACTTAGGATGTGTGGATTGGAAAAACAGGCTTCAAGAGAAGAACACTAATGAGATGTGGGGATTGTTCAAGGAGCAGCTACTGCGTGTCCTCGATAGGTATGTACCAGTCAGGCATGGTGTAAAGGGCCTTGTGAGGCAGCCGTGGTTTAGTAAGGAATTGGAGTCCCTTGTGAAAGGGAAGAGGGCGGCATATGTAAAGATGAGGCGTGAAGGTTCAGTAGGGGCGATTGAGAGTTATAAGGTAGCCAGGAAGGAGCTAAAGAGGGAGCTAAGAGAAGCGAGAAGGGGACATGAAAAGTCTTTAGCTGGTAGGATTAGGGAAAACCCAAAGGCTTTCTATAGGTATGTCAAGAATAAAAGGATGACTAGGGTAGGTATCGGTCCAGTCAAGGATAGTAGTGGGAAGTTGTGTGTGGAGGCGGAGGAGATTGGAGAGACATTAAATCAGTACTTTTCATCAGTATTCACTCAGGAACAGGACACTGTTGCTGATGTGAATATGGAATCACAAATAATTAGAATGGATGCCCTGGAAATATGCAGGGAAGAGGTTTTGGGAATATTGGAAAGGATGAATATAGATAAGTCTCCTGGGCCTGATGGCATTTACCCCAGGATCCTATGGGAAGCTAGGGAGGAGATAGCAGAGCCATTGGCCTGGATTTTTATGTCGTCATTGTCAACGGGAATAGTACCAGAGGACTGGAGGATAGCGAATGTGGTCCCATTGTTCAAGAAAGGGAGTAGGGATAGCCCTAGTAACTATAGGCCAGTGAGTCTGACTTCAGTGGTGGGCAAAGTCTTAGAGAGAATGGTAAGGGATAAGATTTATGAACATCTGGGTAGGAATAACGTGATCAGGGATAGCCAGCATGGTTTTGTGAAGGGCAGGTCGTGCCTCACAAACCTTATTGAGTTCTTTGAGAAGGTGACTAAGGAAGTGGATGAGGGTAAAGCAGTAGATGTTGTGTATATGGATTTTAGTAAGGCGTTCGATAAGGTTCCCCATGGTAGGCTAATGCTAAAACTTCGGAGGTATGGCATTGAGGATACATTAGAGGTTTGGATTAGGAATTGGCTGGCTGGAAGGAGACAGAGGGTAGTAGTTGATGGATTATGTTCATCTTGGAGCGCAGTTACTAGCGGTGTACCACAAGGATCTGTTTTGGGACCATTGCTTTTTGTTATCTTTATAAATGATCTAGAGGAAGGACTTGAAAGCTGGGTAAGCAAGTTTGCGGATGACACAAAAGTCGGTGGAGTTGTGGATAGTGAGGAAGGAAGTGGTAGGTTACAGCGGGATATAGATAAGTTGCAGAGCTGGGCGGAAATGTGGCAAATGGAATTCAATGTAGCTAAGTGTGAAGTCGTTCACTTTGGTAGGAATAACAAGATGATGGATTACTGGGCTAATGGTAGGCTACTTGGTAGTGTGGATGAGCAGAGGGATCTTGGTGTCTATGTACACAGATCTCTGAAAGTTGCCACCCAGGTAAATAGTGCTGTGAGGAAGGCATATGGTGTACTGGGCTTTATTGGCAGAGGAATTGAGTTCCGGAGTCCTGAGGTCATGTTGCAGTTGTATAAGACTCTGGTGAGGCCTCATCTGGAGTATTGTGTGCAGTTTTGGTCGCCATACTATAGGAAGGATGTGGAAGCTTTAGAACGAGTGCAGAGGAGGTTTACCAGGATGTTGCCTGGAATGGTAGGAAAATCTTATGAGGAAAGGCTGAGGCACTTGGGGCTGTTCTCATTGGAGAAGAGAAGGTTCAGGGGAGATCTGATAGAAGTGTATAAGATGATTAGGGGTTTAGATAGGGTAGATACTAAGAACCTCTTACCGCTAATGGAGTCAGGTGTTACTAGGGGACATAGCTTTAAATTAAGGGGTGGTAGGTATAGGACAGATGTTAGGGGTAGATTCTTCACACAGCGGGTTGTGAGTTCATGGAATGCCCTGCCCGTATCAGTGGTGAACTCTCCTTCTTTATGGTCATTTAAGCGGGCATTGGATAGGCATTTGGAAGTTATTGGGCTAGTATAGGTTAGGTAGGATTCGGTCGGCGCAACATCGAGGGCCGAAGGGCCTGTACTGCGCTGTATCCTTCTATGTTCTATGTTCTAAATCTGTCTATGTCCAATGCTCTGTCAGAATGACAAACCCTCTATAGTTCGACAGAGTTTTACATGGATTCGTGCTGATATGCTCAAAGCTGCTTTCAAGATCCCTCAAAGTTGCCACTGAAGTTGATAGGGTTGAGAAGGAAGATGTGCTTATAATCTTGAAGAACATGAGGATAGACTGGATATACTCAGGGTTTCTATGGACAACAGGACGAGATTGCTGCGCCTTCAGTGATGCATCTTCACTGTCCACTGGAGTACTGCCAGATGACTGGGGGGTGGCAAATTGTTTTCCCTTGTTCAAGAAAGGGAATAGGGATTACCCTGGGGAATCAAAGACCAGACTGACATATGTTGATGATGGGCAAATTATTAAAGAGATTTCTGACAGACAGGATTTATGATTATTTGGCAAATCCTAGTTTGATTAGAGATAGCATAGCTTTATGAAGGGCAGGCCATGCCTCTCAAACCTTATTGAAGTCTTTGAGAAATTCATTGAAAACACATTGAAAAAGGTAGAGTAGTTGATGTGCTGTACATGGGTTTAGCAAGGTGTTTGAGAAGGTTCCCCACGGTAAGCTCACTCAGAAAGTAAGGAGGCATGGGATACAGGGAACTCTGTCTGTCTGGCTACAGAATTGGCTGGCCCATGGAAGACAGAGGGTGCTGGTGGGTGGAACGTATTCAGCCTGGAGCTCGGTGACCAGTGGTGTTCAGCAGGGAGAGGTTCTGGAACCTCTGCTCTTTGTGATTTTTATAAATGATTTGGATGAGGAGGTGGAAGGGTGGGTTCGTAAGTTTGCCAATGACATGAAGGTTGGTGGAGTGGTGTATCGTGTGGAGGGCTGTTGTAGGTTGGAAACAGACATTACCAGGATGCAGAACTGGGCTGAGAAGGGTCAGATGGAGTTCAACCTGGAAAAGTGTGAAGTGATTCATTTGAAAGCAGACTACAGGGTTAAAGGCAGGATTCTTGGCAGCATGGAGGAATAAAGGGATCTACAGTCCACGTCCATTGATCCCTCAAAGTTGCTACGCAAGTTGATAGGGTTGTTAAGAAGGTGTATGGTGTGTTGGCTTTCATTAGCAGGGGGATTGAGTTTAAGAGCTGCAAGGTTTTGCTGCAGCTCTATAGAGCCCTGGTTAGACCACACTTGGAATATTGTGTTCAGCTCCAATTGCCTCATTATTGGAAGATGTGGAAGCTTTAGGGAGGGTGCAGAGGTGATTTCCCAGGATGCTGCCCGGACTGGAGGGTGTGCCTTATGAAGAAAGGTTGAGGTAGCTAGGGCTTTTTTCATTGGAGTGAAGAAGGATGAAGGTGACTTGACAGACGTGGACATGATGATGAGAGGCAAAGATAGTGTGGATGGCCAGAGACCTTTTCCCAGAGTGGACATGTCTATCACAAGGGGATATAATTTTAAAGTGATTGGAGGAAGGTTTTGAGGAGATGTCAGAGGTAGGTTCTTTACACAGAGAGTGGTTTGTATGTGGAATGTGCTGCCTGCAGTGGTAATAGAGTCAGTTATATTCCGGACGTTTAAGGGATTCTTGGATAGGCGAAGGGATGATAATAAAATGTAAAGTATGGATGTGAGCTTACAAAGTGGCAAAGACCAGTGGGAAACTAGACAGTTTTGTGAAGGGTAGGTCGTGCCTAACAAACCTTATTGAGTTCTTTGAGAAGGTGACCAAACAGGTAGATGAGAGTAAACCTGTTGATTTCAGTAAGGTGAGAGGGGAAAGATATAAAAGAGACCTAAAGGGTAACTTTTTCACACAGCGGGTGGTACGTGTATGGAATGAGCTGCCAGAGGATGTTCAGATAAGGTTCCCCACAGCAGGCTATTGTACAAAATGCGGTGGAATGGGATTGTGGGAGATGTAGCAGTTTGGATCAGTAATTGGCTTGCTGAAAGAAGATGGAGGGTGGTGGTTGATGGGAAATGTTCATCCTGGAATCCAGTTACCAGTGGTGTACCGTAAGGGTCAGTGTTGGGTCCACTGCTGTTCGTCATTTTTATAAATGACCTGGATGAGGGCGTAGAAGGGTGGGTTAGTAAATTTGCAGATGACACTAAGGTCGGTGGAGTTGTGGATAATGACGAAGGATGTTGTAGGTTACAGAGAGACATAGATAAGCTGCAGAGCTGGGCTGAGAGGTGGCAAATGGAGTTTAATGGGGACAAGTGTGAGGTGATTCACTTTGGTCAGAGTAACCGGAATGCAAAGTACTGGGCTAATGGTAGGATTCTTGGTAGTGTAGATGAGCAGAGAGATCTCAGTGTCCATGTACACAAATCCTTGAAAGTTGCCACCCAGGGTGTCAGGGTTGTTAAGAAGTCATACAGTGTCTTCGCTTTTATTAATAGAGGGATCGAAGTTCCGGAACCATGAGGTTATGCTGCAGCTGTACAAAACTCTGGTATGGCCCCACTTGGAGTATTGTGTACAGTTCTGGTCACCGCATTATAGGAAGGATGTGGAAGCTTTAGAAAGGGTGCAGAGAAGATTTACTGGGATGTTGCCTGGTATGGAAGGGAGGTCTTACGAGGAAAGGCTGAGGGACTTGAGGCTGTTTTCGTTAGAGCAAAGAAGGTTGAGAGGTGACTTACTGGAGACATACAAGATAATTAGAGGGTTAGATAGGGTGGACAGGGACAGCCTTTTTCCAAGTATGGTGACGGTGAGTACGAGGGGGCATAGCTTTAAATTGAGGGGTGGTAGATATAGGACAGATGTCAGAAGTAGTTTCTTTACCCAGAGAGTAGTAACGGTATGGAATGCTTTGCCTGCAATGGTAGTTGATTCACCAACTTTAAGTACATTTAAGTTGTCATTGGACAAGCATTTGAATGTACATGGAATAGTGTAGGTTAGATGGGCTTCAGATTGGTATGACAGGTCGGCGCAACATCGAGGGCCGAAGGGCCTGTACTGCGCTGTAATGTTCTCTGTTCAATTGGGAAAGGATTAAATGTCAATGGACATCCACAAAAAGCTATAAAGAAAAGTAGGATAGATGATCCGAGGTAACAAGCTGAGAATGTACAGGCAGAATAAAGCAAACGTTTCCTCCAAATATCTCAACTAAAAAAGAATGGCTGAGGTAATCATTGGTCCTTAAGAGGATGTGAAGGGGGATTTAATAATAAGAGGAAATAGCCGAGACATTGATCGGCTGGTTTGTGTCGGTCTCACAGTGAAGGACACAAATTAAATGCCAGCAATTGCCAAAGAAACTAAGGTAGGTCATGAAAGAGGTAGTGTTGGGCAAGCTAATGGAGCAAAAAGGTAGACAAGACTCCTGGCCCTGATGGAATACGTCCCAGGCTACTAAAACAAATAGCAAATGCACTCGTGCTAATTTTCCAAAATTCTCTGGGCTATGGGGCAGGTCCACCAGACTGGTAAACAGCAAGTCTCATGTCTCTGTTTTAAAATAGGACATAGAGAAAAGATGGGGATTTATAGGCCAGTTAGCTGAACTTCGGGTGTGGGGAGTTTGCTTGAGTCAACTATTACGGAAGACGGCATCTGGATGGAGGCTGTCCTGTTGGGCAGACATACAACATGGGTTCATAAAGGGCAGGTCATGCCAAAATAATCTCCTGGAACTCTATGAAGACATTACAAGTGCAGTGAACAACAGTAGATATGGTGTATCTGGATTTCCAAAAGGCATTTGACAAGATGTTGCTCAAAGGCTGCTGTATAAGGTGAAGGTGCACTGTGTTGTGGGTAATGTATTCGTATGGATACAGGATTGGTTAACAAATGGGAAGCAAAGAGTGGCAATAAATGAGTGCTTTTCTGGTTGGTGATCAGTGACGAATCACATGCCTCCGGGATCAATGTTGGGACCACAATTGGTTACAACTTACATTGATGATTTTGAGTTGGGGACCATATGTAGTGTGACACCAATATCCTGGCAGAGCAGTTTGGCTTTGTGACTCGGGAAGGTTTAAACCAGTAAGTCAGGGGGTGGAAATCTGACCAATAGCTCAGCACATGGAGTTAACTCAAGTAGGTCTAATGGGAGGGACAGGCAGGGCCAGGCTAATGAACACAATAGGTCTGGCGGTCTGAGGTGGATTTATTTTATAACAGGTAAAACAGAGAAGCCGAGAGCCTGGATGAGTAGATGGGATTACAATGCAGTGGCTATTACAGAAACTTGGCACCTCAGTGTTCCAGGGTTTAGATGTTTGAAGTGAGGTACAGAGGGGTGTAAAAGGGGTGGGGAATTACATGACTGATTAAGGAGAATGTCACAGCCATACTAAGGGAGGAGGGGTTTACCCAGCAAGGCCAAACGGGGTGGATTAGGGACAACAAAGGTGCAGTCACTGTGATGGGCTTGGAGAAAGTGAGGACTGCAGATGCTGGAGTACCAGAGTTGAAAAATGTGGTGCTGGAACCACACAGCAGGCATGGCAGCATCCGAGGTGCAGGAGAATCGACGTTTTGGATATAAGCTTATGCCCGAAACATCGATTCTCCTGCTCCTTGGATGCTGCCTGGCTGACTGTGTTTTTCCAGCACCACATTTCTCATACTATAGGCTTCCCAATGACTAATGGTGGGGGGTGGGGGGGGGGGAAGAGAGAGAGAGAGAGAGAGAGAGAGAGAGAGCATCAGATCTATGAACACATCATGGGAAGATATTAAAACAATCAGGTTGTTGTAGGGAGTGGTGTGAACCTCCCCAATGTTGACAGGGACCCCCTTAGTGCCAGGTACTTCGACAAGGCAGAATTGTTTCAATGAATCCAGGAGGGTTTCTTGAATCAATATGGAGATAGTCCAACTGGGGAAGGGGCTGAACTGGACACACAACCAGAAACTGCTGGAAAAGCTCAACAGGTCTGGCAGCATCGATGGAGAGAAATCAGAGTTAACATTTCAGGTCGAATGGTGCTTGAACAACCTTTCGAGCAACTTCTGGTTTGGTTTCTGAATTTTGAGGATCTGCAGTTCTTTTGGTTTCTCTTGGGCCCTAGATCTTGGATTGGAGAATCAGTCTGGCACAGTGAGGGGGGTCTCAGGGGGGCAGAAGGTTGGCAAGGATGATCAGAATACCGGACGTGCTGAAGTAGGTAGAGATCAGGATAAACACAGCAGGTCAGGCAACATTTGAGGAGCAGGAAAATCGACATTTCAGGCAAAAGCCCTTCATCAGGCTGTGCTTTTCCAGCACCACTCTGATCTAGACTCTGGTTTCTAGCACCTGCAGTCATTGTTTTCAGGGACAGATCAGGATAAGACTGATCCTCAGGTGACAGTGTGAAATTGGAGGAAGGATAATCACAACAACATCAGGCCCAGATTGGAGAAATTAGATTGGGGAGTCTGTTCAACGGGAAGTGCACATCTGACATGTGGCTGGGAAAGGAAAAGGAAGCAAATGGTAGGTTTTGGAAAGACATTCCCAAGGCATTTGAAGAATGTAAAGGTATCAGTGAGCAGTGGGGTTGTGTAGCCTGGAGCTCAGTGAGCAGTGGGGTTGTTTACCGTGGAGCTGAGTGAGCAGTGGGGTTGTTTACCGTGGAGCTCAGTCAGCAGTGGGATTGTGTAGCCTGGAGCTCAGTGAGCAGTGCGGTTGTGTAGCCTGGAGCTCAGTGAGCAGTGGGGTTGTGTAGCCTGGAGCTCAATGAGCAGTGGGGTTGTGTAGCCTGGAGCTCAGTGAGCACTGGGGTTGTGTAGCCTGGAGCTGAGTGAGCAGTGGGGTTGTGTAGCCTGGAGCTGAGTGAGCAGTCGGGTTGTACAGGATGGAATTCCAGAGTACTCCATTCATTGAGGTTGTTTCTGTTTGTTCCTTTCCAACAGTTGCCACAACACCCACTACTACAATTCCCACAACAGAGGCTCCGACAACTACTGAAGAGACAACAGGTCAGTAATCTTCTCCAACAAACTCTCTCATTTCATACGCATTGCGTGAATATGATTTGCTGTACAATGTTCACTAGAGTTGGCTAATTTGGCTACACTTGGTGCTGACACTTGCCTCATATCCCAGGATTCCATTGGCCCTCAGTGAAGGTAAGAAGCATTGTCCCCTTACTTGGAGTAGCCGGTGTTGGATTGGGATGTACAAAATTACAACTCACACAACACCAGGTTATAGTCCAACAGGTTTAATTGGCAGCTCTGGCTTTCAGATCGCTGCTCCTTCATCAGGCACTTGGGGAAGTTCAGACCATGGTCCCAGAATTTATAGCCAAAGGAGTCCCGTGTCATGGAGATGTGATTCAATAAACATTCTTAGAGAAAAACTTTCACCTTTTTATCATGACATGTGCTGGTTTCTGTTCTTTGATATGTAAATCCTAGAACGTCTTTTAAATTCTGTTCTCGAGATAGCTCAGGTGTTGAACCACTCGTTGTGAAGTATATGGTCTTCAATAAGGCGTTTGATATGGTTCGACATGGTAGGCTTTTGCACAAATTAAGGTGTTTCGGGATTGAAGTTGATTTCACAGTTTGGGTCAGAAAGTTTCTCAACTGTTGTTTGATGGGACATGTTTATCCTGGAGTTCAGTTACTAGTGAGGGACCGCAAGGATCTGTTTTGGGGCAACTGTTGTTTGTGATTGTTATAAATGACCCGGATCTGGGCGTAGAAAGATGGGTTAGTAATTTTGCAGATGACACAATGGTAGGCAGAGCTGTGGATAGTGTAGAAGGATGCTGTTGGTTCCAGACGGATGTCGGTGAGATGCAGAGCTGGGCTGAGAAGTGGCAGATATAGTTTAATCTGGAACAGTGTGATGTCATTCACTTTGGAAAACCGAATTTGAATGCAGGATACAGGGCTAAAGGCAGGATTCTTGGCAGTGTGGAGGAACAGAGGGATCTGAGGGTTCATGTCCATAGATCCCTGAAAGTTGCCACCCCAAGTTGATCAGGTTGGGTTTTGTTACTATAATATATTTATCAGCAAATTTTTTTAGCTTTACATACATTTAGAGTGTATTTTTCAATAAATCAGTAACATTTATCAGTTGCATAAAAAGAAAACAAAACACAAATTCCAGTACAACTACTGTCTCCTAACTACTAACCTCCCCTATAATACAAAACAAACTTGAACACTGTGCAAAGCAACACCAATAACTAAGTAAATAACTAATAGATCAAAACAAAGAAAGAAATTCCAAAAAAAAATCACAAAATACAGTACAGCTATGTCTGGTGCAGAGCGCCCAACAGGAACGGGAGTATTGTATACATACCCGGATTAACTCAGGAGACCCCCTCCAAGTCCCAGTGCTTGACAGACCTTATCATCCTGGTTAAACAATGCCCTAGCTAAGATAACTGACAAATTTATTTCCAAAGAACTCAAGCAGGCTGCTATGTTATATACAAACGGTCTGCGGTGTGGTGCACCTTGTTTGTGAAAAAAGTCCAAGGGAATGTGCTCCATAATTAATGTCTGCCTTCCCAGCAAGCCCAGCGGGTTCTCAGACACCCAGTTCATCAGAATATTCTTCAATGCACAGTATGTAAGAACAAGTGGGCAGCACACAGTGGCACAGTGGTTAGCACTGCTGCCTCACAGTGCCAGAGACCTGGGTTCAATTCACGCTACAGGCAACTCTGTGTGGAGTTTGCACATTCTCCCCGTGTCTGCGTGAGTTTCCTCCGGGTGCTCCAGTTTCCTCCCACAGTCCAAAGATGTGCAGGTTAGGTGAAATGGCCATGCTAAATTGTCTGTTGTGTTAGGTAAGGAGTAAATGTAGGGGAATGGGTCTGGGTGGGTTGCGCTTCAGAGGGTCGGTTTGGACTTGTTGGGACGTAGGGCCTGTTTCCATACTAAGTAATCTAATCTAGACTTTAAATAGTTTCTTCCCATACCTGTCTAAAGATGATAGATTCTGTAGACCTCAGAGGAGAGATATCAGATCTACTTTGACTTCAGTCCTCAATCCCTTCCCTATCTCTCCTGCCACATCGCTCCAATAAACACGGAGCCTGTGGCATGTCCAGATGGAATGGGTAAAAGTACCTACACTTATTTTACATTTGGGGCACACTGAAGATGCCAGCTGAACCCTGTGCAGAACTTTTAACTGCGTAGCATATATCCTATTACAGATTGAGAACTTTTGAGCATTCTTCCATATGTTCTCCCATGTTTCAGAAGAGATCTCCTCTCCAGCTCCTGCTCCCAGACCTCGTATAACCGGTTAATATCCTGTCAGGCCCTGCCACCCAATAGGGGATAGAGGGCACTAACCGAAAGGGTGCTTTTATAGTGTAGCAACAACCTCTCTGTATCGGGCTTAAATGGCTTAGTGTGAAACGTAGTCGTCTTCTGGAGAAATCCCTAACCTGAAAAAAACAGAAAAGATCTCTGCTGGGCAACCCGTATTTGTGACTCAGTTGCTCAAAAGACATGATAGCCTCCCCCTCAAACAAGCCTCCCAAACTAGAAACTTCTCTCGCTGCCTATAGTTTGAACCCTGAGTTTATCGTCCTTGGTCAGAACCCTGGCATGCCAACTATAGGTGTAAGTGGCGAAGTCTTGGATAAACAACCCTCAGTCTGACGCATCACCCTCCATGCCTTGACTGTATTAATATTAATGGGGTTCTGGCAGTGGACCACAACTGTCCTCATCTGATCCAGAAACCACAGGTTAATAAGAGTGCACTTTGCCTGGGAGGCCTCAATATCCAGCCATATTGAGTTTGGATCATTACCTACACAAACACAGATAAAGGACTGAAAAAGTGTTGCTGAAAAAGCGCAGCAGGTCAGGCAGCATCCAAGGAGCAGGAAATTCGACGTTTCGGGCATGCGCCCTTCTTCAGGAATGAGGAAAGTGGGTCCAGCAGGCTAAGATAAAAGGTAGGGAGGAGGGACTTGGGGGAGGGGCGATGGAGATGTGATAGGTGGAAGGAGGTCAAGGTGAGGGTGATAGGCCGGAGTGGGGTGGGGTCGGAGAGGTCAGGAAGAAGATTGCAGGTTAGGAGGGTGGTGCTGAGTTCGATGGATGTGACTGAGACAAGGTGGGGGGAGGGGAAATGAGGAAACTGGAGAAATCTGAGTTCATCCCTTGTAGTTGGAGGGTTCCTAGGCGGAAGATGAGGTGCTCTTCCTCCAGCCATCGTGTTGCTATGGTCTGGCGATGGAGGAGTCCAAGGACCTGCATGTCCTTGGTGGAGTGGGAGGGGGAGTTAAAGTGTTGAGCCACGGGGTGGTTGGGTTGGTTGGTCCGGGCGTCCCAGAGGTGTTCTCTGAAGCGTTCCGCAAGTAGGCGGCCCGTCTCCCCAATATAGAGGAGGCCACATCGGGTGCAGCGGATGCAATAGATGATGTGTGTGGAGGTGCAGGTGAATTTGTGGCGGATATGGAAGGATCCCTTGGGGCCTTGGAGGGAAGTGAGTGTGGAGGTGTGGGCGCAAGTTTTACATTTCTTGCGGTTGCAGGGGAAGGCGCCGGGAGTGGAGGTTGGGTTGGTGGGGGGTGTGGACCTGACGAGGGAGTCACAGAGGGAGTGGTCTTTTCAGAACGCTGATAGGGGAGGGGAGGGAAATATATCCCTGGTGGTGGGGTCCGTTTGGAGGTGGCGGAAATGACGGCGGATGATACGCTGTATACGGAGGTTGGTGGGGTGGTAGGTGAAAACCCGTGGGGTTCTGTCCTGGTGGTGGTTGGAGGGGTGGGGCTCAAGGGCCGAGGAGCGGGAAGTGGAGGAGATGCGGTGGAGGGCATCGTCGATCACGTCTGGGGGGAATCTGCGGTCCTTGAAGAAGGAGGCCATCTGGGTTGTTTGGTATTGGAACTGGTCCTCCTGGGAGCAGATGCGGCGGAGACGAAGGAATTGGGAATATGGGATGGTGTTTTTACAGGGGACAGGGTGGGAGGAGGTATAGTCTAGGTAGCTGTGGGAGTCGGTCGGTTTATAGTAGATGTCTGTGTTGATTCGGTCGCCCGAGATAGAAATGGAAAGGTCTAGAAAGGGGAGGGAGGAGTCTGAGACAGTCCAGGTAAATTTGAGGTCGGGGTGGAAGGTGTTGGTAAAGTGGATGAACTGTTCAACCTCCTCGTGGGAGCACGAGGCAGCGCCGATACAGTCATCGATGTAGCGGAGGAAAAGGTGGGGGGTGGGGCCAGTGTAGCTGCGGAAGATGGACTGTTGCACATATCCTACGAAGAGACAGGCATAGCTGGGGCCCATGCGGGTGCCCATGGCAACTCCTTTGGTTTGGAGGAAGTGGGAGGATTGGAAAGAGAAGTTGCTCAGGGTGAGGACCAGTTCAGTCAGTCGAAGGAGGGTGTCAGTGGAAGGGTACCTGCTGTGCTTTTCCAGCAACACATTTTCAGCTCTGATCTCCAACATCTACAGTCCTCACTTTCTCCTCCCAGATAAAGGTCCCCAGGGAACTCAATTGATACCCCCCGATGTCTGGGAAATCAACTCCTCTCCCTCCTTGAGGTAACTGCAATGTAGTAAGTTTGATGAGGGGCTGCCCACGATGCCAGACAAAGGAACCAAACCACCCCATAAGCTTCTGCAGCATTGCCCTGGGAAACATTATAGGAAGCATACACATGGGGTAAAGGAAACGAGGAAGAATATTCACCTTAATGAGAGAGATTCGGCCCAGCCATGAAATTGGAAGAACCTCCCATCTCTGGAGATCCTGCCTAATATTGTTGAGCAAGTGAGCAAAATTAGTCTGAAATAACAGATCAAACTGGGGGATAATAAAAATGCTTAGGTACCAGAACCCTGCCCGTGACCATCTAAAAGGGAACTTAGAGCCACCTTCAACTTCAGGCACATCCTTAAGGCTCCCCAAAGGCATAGCCTCGGATTTTGCAAAGTTAATCTTGTATCCTGAAATAGCCCCAGATGAATTGATACATTATGTCAAATGGGTTACGGAAGTCATCGGGTTCGATAAAAATAGAAGGAGATCATCCGCGTTCAGTGAAATCTTGTGTGCCCTCGATCCCACTTCCGGGGTGGTTATGTGAACGTTCTGATGAATGGCCTTTGCTAGCGGCTCGATCACCAACGTAAACAACAGCAGTGAGAGGGGGCCAGCCTTGCTGACTACCCCGACCAATCGTAAAATTCCCAGATTTCGCCGTATTGGTGATGACCGTGGCCAGAGGGTGGTGATATAAAACCCTCCACCCACCTAGCAAAGACCCCACCCAACCCAAACTGTTCTAAGACATAAAAAGGATACGGCCATTCCACCCGGTCAAATGCTTTCTCTGCATCTAAGGAGATCACCAACCCCTGAATCGATCGTTGCTGACAAACTTGGACCACATTCAGCAACCTTCTAATATTATTAGAGGACCTATGGCCCCTTATAAAGCCTGTCTGGTCCTCTTTAACAATATGGGGCAACACTTTATTCCAATCCCAATGCCAGGATCTTAGACAGAATCTTGAAATCTAAATTTAATAGAGAGATGGGCCTGTATGAGGCACAGTCCTCAGGAACCTTCCCTTTCTTAAGAATTAAGGAAATATTAGCTTCTCTCAACGATGGTGGTAGGCACTCATGCATATAGGAGTGATTGTACAAATCCAACATCAGCCCTGACAGAATCCCTATCAACTCCTTATAAAACTCACCCGGGAGACCATCAGGGCCAGGCGCTTTCCCACTCTGAAGTTGCCTAACTGCCTCCTGTATTTCCTGAACTCTCATGGGGGCATTAAGGAGAGAGGCCTGTTCCAAGGTTACCCCTGGGAGGTCCAGGTTCTTTTTTAAAAAAAAAAGGCTTCTATTTTAGCCCTCCTGTGCTCCCAACATTCAGACCAACACAATTCAGAGTAAAAGCTCTGAAAAGATTCATTAATCATTTTAGCATCGTTTGTAAGGACCCCGGCTGTGTCTCTGATTGCAGTATTGGATTGGCGAGCACGCGTTTTCCTAGTCAGGTATGCTAAATACTTCCCTGGCCTAACCCTATACTTACACAGCCTTTGTCTAGCAAAAGCAAGTTCCTTCTTTGCGTTTTGTGTCATTATTGAATTCAAGGCAACCCTGAGAGTCGTAACCTGCAGGAGCTTAGTCAGTGAAGGCTGCACAAAATGTGCCACCTCGGCAGCTTTCACCCACGTCTCAGGTAGACGCTGCTGTTCCTCCTTGTCGTTTCTGGCTAGATAAATAGGAAATAGCTAATCCCCGAGCAAAGGCCTGAGCAGTCTCCCATAGCATAGACGGACTACAAGCCGTGCCTGAGTTGATAGTCAAGAATTCCTGAAACTCCTTCAAAACGTATTCCACAAGTTTGGAATCATTAATGAGAAAATGGTCCAAACGCCAGTGCCAAAACCTAGCCCCTCACTCTTGGCCTTAACCTCCAAATATACCGCCACATGATTGGAGACAGCTATATTCCCAATTTTACAACCTATAATCGAATCCACAAGATCCCGTGGAGCCAGAAAGAGGTGAATCCTCATGTGACATTTATGTGGGTTTGAAAAAAAGGTGAAGTCCCTGCTGGTAGGGTGAAGACATCTCCAAATATCCACCAGCCCCAACTCCTCGCATAAGTCAACCACCTGCTTGGCCTGTGAAGAAATAGTTGGGGGCCCATTAGGCATCCTATCCACTGTCAGATCTAAAAGACAATTAAAATCCCCCCTATAATAATGTGCCGTGTTCCAAAGGCACTCAGCTTAGAGAAAGCACTAATCAAACATTTGAAGGGATGTGCCAGATTCCTCCCCATGTATCAGGGCTTTAAGTATCACAAGCTGTCCCTGCTCATCTTTCACCTGCTCTGATAATGTGAATGGAAGATTTTTCTGGATAAGTACTGCCACTCCCCTGCTTTTAGTAGTAAAGGATGAAAAGAATACTTGGTCATAACGCCCCGTTGTAAGTTCAGGTGTTCCCCCTCATCAAGATAGGTTTCCTGCAACAAAGTGATATCCACCCTTTCCCTCTTAAGGCTAGGAAGCACTTTTTTTCTGCTGAACAGGCGAATTACTTCCCTTGATGTTCCAAGTGCACCATATCCCCTTTCAGACATCCTTGAATTCCTGAGAGGGGGAGCCCTGCTTACAAAGCACCGAGTACAAGTTAACGAAAACTTAGAGTCGAAGAACTATATATACAAAAACTACTCTATCATAACTACAAACAACTATTACTACCAAAAAAACTGCAAAGAAAACTAACTATAAAACCTTGAATGGAAGACTCTTCCACCCGTCCATAGGGGGCACTCTCCCTATCCATCCCCTCCTTCACAGCTGCTTCAAGTCCCAACTTTAGGCCAGGGAAAAAAAAACGAGATGATCCTTAAATCAATAGAAAAAAAGATAAAGTCAGGATGAGCATTCCAAATATCCCTGGCTTCATGTCACCCCTACTTGTGACTAAAAGAGAAACAGGAGAAACAAAAAAAGGAGAGACAACAACGAACATCCACTCAACTTCCCATTATAACACCCAGTTATATAACAAAAATAATAGGAACAACTTATTCCAAGTTTTATTTTTCCCCCTTTCCAAAAAAAATGTTAGGGAGAAAGAAAGGAATTAAAAAGGGAAAGGAAAACATAGGGAAAAAAGGAAAAGAGGACGAACATTAACCATATTCTTCAGGCCAGTCTGTCCATTTTAAAGAGTCTACAAAATGTTTCGCTTTATCCGCTGAGTCAAATGTATAAATGGAATCCTCGTGGCTGAAATCCGCGGGGTACCTCATAGAGTACTGGATGTCCAGGCTCCTCAACTTCTTTTTAACTTCATCGAAGGACTTCCTCTTTCGAATTAAAGCTGCTGAGAAATCCTGGAAAAACATGGTTTTTGACCCTTTGTACATCAGTGCCTGCAGATCTTTTCCCAGTAATCTGGAGGCTTGTATTGCTGGTCCTTACATGAGTGGAAGTGCACTAGGACCGGGCTGGGGTGCTGCACTGGGCCTGACCTGTGCACTGTAACCCGATAAACCCTTTCAATCTGCAGCCTGCTGGACTCCATGTAAAGGCCCAAAAACTTTGGCACTTTGAAAGAAGCTGACAGGCTGCTCACCTTCCTCACCTTCAGGGAGCCTGACAGTTCAGAGATTTAACCTCGCTCCAGCACCTGGATCCGACTGGATGTGGCCTCCATTGAGGCTTAGGGGCCTTAGTTTGACCCTCCACCTCCTCCAGTCTCTCCCCGAGGCCCTGGATCTCCTGCTGATACTTCTGCAGCATGGATGTGATAGGTTGGACGTGGGCACGGATCTCCTCAATCGCAGCGCCAACTTTCAAGGTAAGTCCCTCCATCGCCACAGCCGATTCCTGTGAGCCTGCCGCCTCCCCGGGTTGGGTGGGGAGGTGTTCGGGACAGGCAGTTGCTGCTGCAGTCTCCTGTGTACTAGCTGCTGTAGGGGAGTGAGTCCCCTGCTATGTTTGCTCGCTCCTCTTCCCTTTGGCATCTGTTGGACTTAGGCTCAATCTACCAACTTCCTTTCTTCTCAGTGTGAGCCCAGTCCTGCGTGCTCTTTAAATAAAGCAGTAGGAGAAGATAGTCAATCTTACACTTTTAGTTTTATTCTAGCAGTAAGTGGATAAAGTATACAGAGCTCTGGGTCTAAACCTTTCTCTCCCTGACAAACTACTAAGTAAGTCAGTTCACAAAGAACAAAGACGTATTCCTGCCCTTGACCCAGTCTTTTATACCATACAAAACATCATACCATCACTCAAGTGAGATTGTCTTCTAATTGGCTGTTGAATGCGCCTCCTCGCATTCCCGGATGTCCGATCCCACGTGACCCTCCTTTGTCCCTGAAAAGGAGCACCACGCGGCCTCCTTTTGGGTGCGAAACGGCAAACTCGCACACTTCCGGGGCGCGAAACGGCAAACTCGCACACTTCCGGGGCGCGAAACGGCCGATCACGTGATCTCCCGGCACACTTCCGGGGCGCGAAACGGCAGACTCGCACACATCCGGGGTGCGAAACGGCAGACCACGAGAGCTCCCACCCACGCAACGGAGCATCACGTGACCTCCAAACGCCGATTAGATCCAGGCTCACAGCTAGCCATCTATTTAATAGTCAGCCATATATTTACACATTCTTGTCCTGTTGGGCAGACATACAGCATGGGTTCATAAAGGGCAGGTCGTGCTAAACTAATCTCCTGGAACTCTATGAAGACATTACGAGTGCAGTGAACAACAGTAGATATGGTGTATCTGGATTTCCAAAAGACATTTGACAAGCTGTTGCTCAAAGGCTGCTGTATAAGGTGAAGGTGCACTGCGTTGTGGGTAATGTATTCGTATGGATACAGGATTGGTTAACGAATGGGAAGCAAAGAGTGGCAATAAATGAGTGCTTTTCTGGTTGGTGATCAGTGACGAATCACATGCCTCCGGGATCAATGTTGGGACCACAATTGGTTACAACTTACATTGATGATTTTGAGTTGGGGACCATATGTAGTGTGACACCAATATCCTGGCAGAGCAGTTTGGCTTTGTGACTCGGGAAGGTTTAAACCAGTAAGTCAGGGGGTGGGAATCTGACCAATAGCTCAGCACATGGAGTTAACTCAAGTAGGTCTAATGGGAGGGCCAGGCAGGGCCAGGCTAATGAACACAATAGGTCTGGCGGTCTGAGGTGGATTTATTTTATAACAGGTAAAACAGAGAAGCCGAGAGCCTGGATGAGTAGATGGGATTACAATGCAGTGGCTATTACAGAAACTTGGCACCTCAGTGTTCCAGGGTTTAGATGTTTGAAGTGAGGTACAGAGGGGTGTAAAAGGGGTGGGGAATTACATGACTGATTAAGGAGAATGTCACAGCCATACTAAGGGAGGAGGGGTTTACCCAGCAAGGCCAAACGGGGTGGATTAGGGACAACAAAGGTGCAGTCACTGTGATGGGCTTGGAGAAAGTGAGGACTGCAGATGCTGGAGTACCAGAGTTGAAAAATGTGGTGCTGGAACCACACAGCAGGCATGGCAGCATCCGAGGTGCAGGAGAATCGACGTTTTGGATATAAGCTTATGCCCGAAACATCGATTCTCCTGCTCCTTGGATGCTGCCTGGCTGACTGTGTTTTTCCAGCACCACATTTCTCATACTATAGGCTTCCCAATGACTAATGGTGGGGGGTGGGGGGGGGGGAAGAGAGAGAGAGAGAGAGAGAGAGAGAGAGAGAGCATCAGATCTATGAACACATCATGGGAAGATATTAAAACAATCAGGTTGTTGTAGGGAGTGGTGTGAACCTCCCCAATGTTGACAGGGACCCCCTTAGTGCCAGGTACTTCGACAAGGCAGAATTGTTTCAATGAATCCAGGAGGGTTTCTTGAATCAATATGGAGATAGTCCAACTGGGGAAGGGGCTGAACTGGACACACAACCAGAAACTGCTGGAAAAGCTCAACAGGTCTGGCAGCATCGATGGAGAGAAATCAGAGTTAACATTTCAGGTCGAATGGTGCTTGAACAACCTTTCGAGCAACTTCTGGTTTGGTTTCTGAATTTTGAGGATCTGCAGTTCTTTTGGTTTCTCTTGGGCCCTAGATCTTGGATTGGAGAATCAGTCTGGCACAGTGAGGGGGGTCTCAGGGGGGCAGAAGGTTGGCAAGGATGATCAGAATACCGGACGTGCTGAAGTAGGTAGAGATCAGGATAAACACAGCAGGTCAGGCAACATTTGAGGAGCAGGAAAATCGACATTTCAGGCAAAAGCCCTTCATCAGGCTGTGCTTTTCCAGCACCACTCTGATCTAGACTCTGGTTTCTAGCACCTGCAGTCATTGTTTTCAGGGACAGATCAGGATAAGACTGATCCTCAGGTGACAGTGTGAAATTGGAGGAAGGATAATCACAACAACATCAGGCCCAGATTGGAGAAATTAGATTGGGGAGTCTGTTCAACGGGAAGTGCACATCTGACATGTGGCTGGGAAAGGAAAAGGAAGCAAATGGTAGGTTTTGGAAAGACATTCCCAAGGCATTTGAAGAATGTAAAGGTATCAGTGAGCAGTGGGGTTGTGTAGCCTGGAGCTCAGTGAGCAGTGGGGTTGTTTACCGTGGAGCTGAGTGAGCAGTGGGGTTGTTTACCGTGGAGCTCAGTCAGCAGTGGGATTGTGTAGCCTGGAGCTGAGTGAGCAGTGGGGTTGTGTAGCCTGGAGCTCAATGAGCAGTGGGGTTGTGTAGCCTGGAGTTCAGTGAGCACTGGGGTTGTGTAGCCTGGAGCTGAGTGAGCAGTGGGGTTGTGTAGCCTGGAGCTGAGTGAGCAGTCGGGTTGTGTAGCCTGGAGCTCAGTGAGCAGTGGGGTTGTACGGGATGGAATTCCAGAGTGCTCCATTCATTGAGATTGTTTCTGTTCGTTCCTTTCCAACAGTTGCCACAACAGAGGCTCCGACAACTACTGAAGAGACAACAGGTTAGTAATCTTCTCCAACAAACTCTCTCATTTCATACACATTGCATGAATGTGATTTGCTGTACAATGTTCACTAGAGTTGGCTAATTTGGCTACACTTGGTGCTGACACTTGCCTCATATCCCAGGATTCCATTGGCCCTCAGTGAAGGTAAGAAGCATTGTCTCCTTACTTGGAGTAGCCGGTGTTGGATTGGGATGTACAAAATTACAACTCACACAACACCAGGTTATAGTCCAACAGGTTTAATTGGCAGCTCTGGCTTTCAGATCGCTGCTCCTTCATCAGGCACTTGGGGAAGTTCAGACCATGGTCCCAGAATTTATAGCCAAAGGAGTCCCGTGTCATGGAGATGTGATTCAATAAACATTCTTAGAGAAAAACTTTCACCTTTTTATCATGACATGTGCTGGTTTCTGTTCTTTGATATGTAAATCCTAGAACGTCTTTTAAATTCTGTTCTCAAGATAGCTCAGGTGTTGAACCACTCGTTGTGAAGTATATGGTCTTCAATAAGGCGTTTGATATGGTTCGACATGGTAGGCTTTTGCACAAATTAAGGTGTTTCGGGATTGAAGTTGATTTCGCAGTTTGGGTCAGAAAGTTTCTCAACTGTTGTTTGATGGGACATGTTTATCCTGGAGTTCAGTTACTAGTGAGGGACCGCAAGGATCTGTTTTGGGGCAACTGTTGTTTGTGATTGTTATAAATGACCCGGATCTGGGCGTAGAAAGATGGGTTAGTAATTTTGCAGATGACACAATGGTAGGCAGAGCTGTGGATAGTGTAGAAGGATGTTGTTGGTTCCAGACGGATGTCGGTGAGATGCAGAGCTGGGCTGAGAAGTGGCAGATATAGTTTAATCTGGAACAGTGTGATGTCATTCACTTTGGAAAACCGAATTTGAATGCAGGATACAGGGCTAAAGGCAGGATTCTTGGCAGTGTGGAGGAACAGAGGGATCTGAGGGTTCATGTCCATAGATCCCTGAAAGTTGCCACCCCAAGTTGATCAGGTTGGGTTTTGTTACTATAATATATTTATCAGCAAATTTTTTTAGCTTTACATACATTTAGAGTGTATTTTTCAATAAATCAGTAACATTTATCAGTTGCATAAAAAGAAAACAAAACACAAATTCCAGTACAACTACTGTCTCCTAACTACTAACCTCCCCTATAATACAAAACAAACTTGAACACTGTGCAAAGCAACACCAATAACTAAGTAAATAACTAATAGATCAAAACAAAGAAAGAAATTCCAAAAAAAATCACAAAATACAGTACAGCTATGTCTGGTGCAGAGCGCCCAACAGGAACGGGAGTATTGTATACATACCCGGATTAACTCAGGAGACCCCCTCCAAGTCCCAGTGCTTGACAGACCTTATCATCCTGGTTAAACAATGCCCTAGCTAAGATAACTGACAAATTTATTTCCAAAGAACTCAAGCAGGCTGCTATGTTATATACAAACGGTCTGCGGTGTGGTGCACCTTGTTTGTGAAAAAAGTCCAAGGGAATGTGCTCCATAATTAATGTCTGCCTTCCCAGCAAGCCCAGCGGGTTCTCAGACACCCAGTTCATCAGAATATTCTTCAATGCACAGTATGTAAGAACAAGTGGGCAGCACACAGTGGCACAGTGGTTAGCACTGCTGCCTCACAGTGCCAGAGACCTGGGTTCAATTCACGCTACAGGCAACTCTGTGTGGAGTTTGCACATTCTCCCCGTGTCTGCGTGAGTTTCCTCCGGGTGCTCCAGTTTCCTCCCACAGTCCAAAGATGTGCAGGTTAGGTGAAATGGCCATGCTAAATTGTCTGTTGTGTTAGGTAAGGAGTAAATGTAGGGGAATGGGTCTGGGTGGGTTGCGCTTCAGAGGGTCGGTTTGGACTTGTTGGGACGTAGGGCCTGTTTCCATACTAAGTAATCTAATCTAGACTTTAAATAGTTTCTTCCCATACCTGTCTAAAGATGATAGATTCTGTAGACCTCAGAGGAGAGATATCAGATCTACTTTGACTTCAGTCCTCAATCCCTTCCCTATCTCTCCTGCCACATCGCTCCAATAAACACGGAGCCTGTGGCATGTCCAGATGGAATGGGTAAAAGTACCTACACTTATTTTACATTTGGGGCACACTGAAGATGCCAGCTGAACCCTGTGCAGAACTTTTAACTGCGTAGCATATATCCTATTACAGATTGAGAACTTTTGAGCATTCTTCCATATGTTCTCCCATGTTTCAGAAGAGATCTCCTCTCCAGCTCCTGCTCCCAGACCTCGTATAACCGGTTAATATCCTGTCAGGCCCTGCCACCCAATAGGGGATAGAGGGCACTAACCGAAAGGGTGCTTTTATAGTGTAGCAACAACCTCTCTGTATCGGGCTTAAATGGCTTAGTGTGAAACGTAGTCGTCTTCTGGAGAAATCCCTAACCTGAAAAAAACAGAAAAGATCTCTGCTGGGCAACCCGTATTTGTGACTCAGTTGCTCAAAAGACATGATAGCCTCCCCCTCAAACAAGCCTCCCAAACTAGAAACTTCTCTCGCTGCCTATAGTTTGAACCCTGAGTTTATCGTCCTTGGTCAGAACCCTGGCATGCCAACTATAGGTGTAAGTGGCGAAGTCTTGGATAAACAACCCTCAGTCTGACGCATCACCCTCCATGCCTTGACTGTATTAATATTAATGGGGTTCTGGCAGTGGACCACAACTGTCCTCATCTGATCCAGAAACCACAGGTTAATAAGAGTGCACTTTGCCTGGGAGGCCTCAATATCCAGCCATATTGAGTTTGGATCATTACCTACACAAACACAGATAAAGGACTGAAAAAGTGTTGCTGAAAAAGCGCAGCAGGTCAGGCAGCATCCAAGGAGCAGGAAATTCGACGTTTCGGGCATGCGCCCTTCTTCAGGAATGAGGAAAGTGGGTCCAGCAGGCTAAGATAAAAGGTAGGGAGGAGGGACTTGGGGGAGGGGCGATGGAGATGTGATAGGTGGAAGGAGGTCAAGGTGAGGGTGATAGGCCGGAGTGGGGTGGGGTCGGAGAGGTCAGGAAGAAGATTGCAGGTTAGGAGGGTGGTGCTGAGTTCGATGGATGTGACTGAGACAAGGTGGGGGGAGGGGAAATGAGGAAACTGGAGAAATCTGAGTTCATCCCTTGTAGTTGGAGGGTTCCTAGGCGGAAGATGAGGTGCTCTTCCTCCAGCCATCGTGTTGCTATGGTCTGGCGATGGAGGAGTCCAAGGACCTGCATGTCCTTGGTGGAGTGGGAGGGGGAGTTAAAGTGTTGAGCCACGGGGTGGTTGGGTTGGTTGGTCCGGGCGTCCCAGAGGTGTTCTCTGAAGCGTTCCGCAAGTAGGCGGCCCGTCTCCCCAATATAGAGGAGGCCACATCGGGTGCAGCGGATGCAATAGATGATGTGTGTGGAGGTGCAGGTGAATTTGTGGCGGATATGGAAGGATCCCTTGGGGCCTTGGAGGGAAGTGAGTGTGGAGGTGTGGGCGCAAGTTTTACATTTCTTGCGGTTGCAGGGGAAGGCGCCGGGAGTGGAGGTTGGGTTGGTGGGGGGTGTGGACCTGACGAGGGAGTCACAGAGGGAGTGGTCTTTTCAGAACGCTGATAGGGGAGGGGAGGGAAATATATCCCTGGTGGTGGGGTCCGTTTGGAGGTGGCGGAAATGACGGCGGATGATACGCTGTATACGGAGGTTGGTGGGGTGGTAGGTGAAAACCCGTGGGGTTCTGTCCTGGTGGTGGTTGGAGGGGTGGGGCTCAAGGGCCGAGGAGCGGGAAGTGGAGGAGATGCGGTGGAGGGCATCGTCGATCACGTCTGGGGGGAATCTGCGGTCCTTGAAGAAGGAGGCCATCTGGGTTGTTTGGTATTGGAACTGGTCCTCCTGGGAGCAGATGCGGCGGAGACGAAGGAATTGGGAATATGGGATGGTGTTTTTACAGGGGACAGGGTGGGAGGAGGTATAGTCTAGGTAGCTGTGGGAGTCGGTCGGTTTATAGTAGATGTCTGTGTTGATTCGGTCGCCCGAGATAGAAATGGAAAGGTCTAGAAAGGGGAGGGAGGAGTCTGAGACAGTCCAGGTAAATTTGAGGTCGGGGTGGAAGGTGTTGGTAAAGTGGATGAACTGTTCAACCTCCTCGTGGGAGCACGAGGCAGCGCCGATACAGTCATCGATGTAGCGGAGGAAAAGGTGGGGGGTGGGGCCAGTGTAGCTGCGGAAGATGGACTGTTGCACATATCCTACGAAGAGACAGGCATAGCTGGGGCCCATGCGGGTGCCCATGGCAACTCCTTTGGTTTGGAGGAAGTGGGAGGATTGGAAAGAGAAGTTGCTCAGGGTGAGGACCAGTTCAGTCAGTCGAAGGAGGGTGTCAGTGGAAGGGTACCTGCTGTGCTTTTCCAGCAACACATTTTCAGCTCTGATCTCCAACATCTACAGTCCTCACTTTCTCCTCCCAGATAAAGGTCCCCAGGGAACTCAATTGATACCCCCCGATGTCTGGGAAATCAACTCCTCTCCCTCCTTGAGGTAACTGCAATGTAGTAAGTTTGATGAGGGGCTGCCCACGATGCCAGACAAAGGAACCAAACCACCCCATAAGCTTCTGCAGCATTGCCCTGGGAAACATTATAGGAAGCATACACATGGGGTAAAGGAAACGAGGAAGAATATTCACCTTAATGAGAGAGATTCGGCCCAGCCATGAAATTGGAAGAACCTCCCATCTCTGGAGATCCTGCCTAATATTGTTGAGCAAGTGAGCAAAATTAGTCTGAAATAACAGATCAAACTGGGGGATAATAAAAATGCTTAGGTACCAGAACCCTGCCCGTGACCATCTAAAAGGGAACTTAGAGCCACCTTCAACTTCAGGCACATCCTTAAGGCTCCCCAAAGGCATAGCCTCGGATTTTGCAAAGTTAATCTTGTATCCTGAAATAGCCCCAGATGAATTGATACATTATGTCAAATGGGTTACGGAAGTCATCGGGTTCGATAAAAATAGAAGGAGATCATCCGCGTTCAGTGAAATCTTGTGTGCCCTCGATCCCACTTCCGGGGTGGTTATGTGAACGTTCTGATGAATGGCCTTTGCTAGCGGCTCTATCACCAACGTAAACAACAGCAGTGAGAGGGGGCCAGCCTTGCTGACTACCCCGACCAATCGTAAAATTCCCAGATTTCGCCGTATTGGTGATGACCGTGGCCAGAGGGTGGTGATATAAAACCCTCCACCCACCTAGCAAAGACCCCACCCAACCCAAACTGTTCTAAGACATAAAAAGGATACGGCCATTCCACCCGGTCAAATGCTTTCTCTGCATCTAAGGAGATCACCAACCCCTGAATCGATCATTGCTGACAAACTTGGACCACATTCAGCAACCTTCTAATATTATTAGAGGACCTATGGCCCCTTATAAAGCCTGTCTGGTCCTCTTTAACAATATGGGGCAACACTTTATTCCAATCCCAATGCCAGGATCTTAGACAGAATCTTGAAATCTAAATTTAATAGAGAGATGGGCCTGTATGAGGCACAGTCCTCAGGAACCTTCCCTTTCTTAAGAATTAAGGAAATATTAGCTTCTCTCAACGATGGTGGTAGGCACTCATGCATATAGGAGTGATTGTACAAATCCAACATCAGCCCTGACAGAATCCCTATCAACTCCTTATAAAACTCACCCGGGAGACCATCAGGGCCAGGCGCTTTCCCACTCTGAAGTTGCCTAACTGCCTCCTGTATTTCCTGAACTCTCATGGGGGCATTAAGGAGAGAGGCCTGTTCCAAGGTTACCCCTGGGAGGTCCAGGTTCTTTTTTAAAAAAAAAAGGCTTCTATTTTAGCCCTCCTGTGCTCCCAACATTCAGACCAACACAATTCAGAGTAAAAGCTCTGAAAAGATTCATTAATCATTTTAGCATCGTTTGTAAGGACCCCGGCTGTGTCTCTGATTGCAGTATTGGATTGGCGAGCACGCGTTTTCCTAGTCAGGTATGCTAAATACTTCCCTGGCCTAACCCTATACTTACACAGCCTTTGTCTAGCAAAAGCAAGTTCCTTCTTTGCGTTTTGTGTCATTATTGAATTCAAGGCAACCCTGAGAGTCGTAACCTGCAGGAGCTTAGTCAGTGAAGGCTGCACAAAATGTGCCACCTCGGCAGCTTTCACCCACGTCTCAGGTAGACGCTGCTGTTCCTCCTTGTCGTTTCTGGCTAGATAAATAGGAAATAGCTAATCCCCGAGCAAAGGCCTGAGCAGTCTCCCATAGCATAGACGGACTACAAGCCGTGCCTGAGTTGATAGTCAAGAATTCCTGAAACTCCTTCAAAACGTATTCCACAAGTTTGGAATCATTAATGAGAAAATGGTCCAAACGCCAGTGCCAAAACCTAGCCCCTCACTCTTGGCCTTAACCTCCAAATATACCGCCACATGATTGGAGACAGCTATATTCCCAATTTTACAACCTATAATCGAATCCACAAGATCCCGTGGAGCCAGAAAGAGGTGAATCCTCATGTGACATTTATGTGGGTTTGAAAAAAAGGTGAAGTCCCTGCTGGTAGGGTGAAGACATCTCCAAATATCCACCAGCCCCAACTCCTCGCATAAGTCAACCACCTGCTTGGCCTGTGAAGAAATAGTTGGGGGCCCATTAGGCATCCTATCCACTGTCAGATCTAAAAGACAATTAAAATCCCCCCTATAATAATGTGCCGTGTTCCAAAGGCACTCAGCTTAGAGAAAGCACTAATCAAACATTTGAAGGGATGTGCCAGATTCCTCCCCATGTATCAGGGCTTTAAGTATCACAAGCTGTCCCTGCTCATCTTTCACCTGCTCTGATAATGTGAATGGAAGATTTTTCTGGATAAGTACTGCCACTCCCCTGCTTTTAGTAGTAAAGGATGAAAAGAATACTTGGTCATAACGCCCCGTTGTAAGTTCAGGTGTTCCCCCTCATCAAGATAGGTTTCCTGCAACAAAGTGATATCCACCCTTTCCCTCTTAAGGCTAGGAAGCACTTTTTTTCTGCTGAACAGGCGAATTACTTCCCTTGATGTTCCAAGTGCACCATATCCCCTTTCAGACATCCTTGAATTCCTGAGAGGGGGAGCCCTGCTTACAAAGCACCGAGTACAAGTTAACGAAAACTTAGAGTCGAAGAACTATATATACAAAAACTACTCTATCATAACTACAAACAACTATTACTACCAAAAAAACTGCAAAGAAAACTAACTATAAAACCTTGAATGGAAGACTCTTCCACCCGTCCATAGGGGGCACTCTCCCTATCCATCCCCTCCTTCACAGCTGCTTCAAGTCCCAACTTTAGGCCAGGGAAAAAAAAACGAGATGATCCTTAAATCAATAGAAAAAAAGATAAAGTCAGGATGAGCATTCCAAATATCCCTGGCTTCATGTCACCCCTACTTGTGACTAAAAGAGAAACAGGAGAAACAAAAAAAGGAGAGACAACAACGAACATCCACTCAACTTCCCATTATAACACCCAGTTATATAACAAAAATAATAGGAACAACTTATTCCAAGTTTTATTTTTCCCCCTTTCCAAAAAAAATGTTAGGGAGAAAGAAAGGAATTAAAAAGGGAAAGGAAAACATAGGGAAAAAAGGAAAAGAGGACGAACATTAACCATATTCTTCAGGCCAGTCTGTCCATTTTAAAGAGTCTACAAAATGTTTCGCTTTATCCGCTGAGTCAAATGTATAAATGGAATCCTCGTGGCTGAAATCCGCGGGGTACCTCATAGAGTACTGGATGTCCAGGCTCCTCAACTTCTTTTTAACTTCATCGAAGGACTTCCTCTTTCGAATTAAAGCTGCTGAGAAATCCTGGAAAAACATGGTTTTTGACCCTTTGTACATCAGTGCCTGCAGATCTTTTCCCAGTAATCTGGAGGCTTGTATTGCTGGTCCTTACATGAGTGGAAGTGCACTAGGACCGGGCTGGGGTGCTGCACTGGGCCTGACCTGTGCACTGTAACCCGATAAACCCTTTCAATCTGCAGCCTGCTGGACTCCATGTAAAGGCCCAAAAACTTTGGCACTTTGAAAGAAGCTGACAGGCTGCTCACCTTCCTCACCTTCAGGGAGCCTGACAGTTCAGAGATTTAACCTCGCTCCAGCACCTGGATCCGACTGGATGTGGCCTCCATTGAGGCTTAGGGGCCTTAGTTTGACCCTCCACCTCCTCCAGTCTCTCCCCGAGGCCCTGGATCTCCTGCTGATACTTCTGCAGCATGGATGTGATAGGTTGGACGTGGGCACGGATCTCCTCAATCGCAGCGCCAACTTTCAAGGTAAGTCCCTCCATCGCCACAGCCGATTCCTGTGAGCCTGCCGCCTCCCCGGGTTGGGTGGGGAGGTGTTCGGGACAGGCAGTTGCTGCTGCAGTCTCCTGTGTACTAGCTGCTGTAGGGGAGTGAGTCCCCTGCTATGTTTGCTCGCTCCTCTTCCCTTTGGCATCTGTTGGACTTAGGCTCAATCTACCAACTTCCTTTCTTCTCAGTGTGAGCCCAGTCCTGCGTGCTCTTTAAATAAAGCAGTAGGAGAAGATAGTCAATCTTACACTTTTAGTTTTATTCTAGCAGTAAGTGGATAAAGTATACAGAGCTCTGGGTCTAAACCTTTCTCTCCCTGACAAACTACTAAGTAAGTCAGTTCACAAAGAACAAAGACGTATTCCTGCCCTTGACCCAGTCTTTTATACCATACAAAACATCATACCATCACTCAAGTGAGATTGTCTTCTAATTGGCTGTTGAATGCGCCTCCTCGCATTCCCGGATGTCCGATCCCACGTGACCCTCCTTTGTCCCTGAAAAGGAGCACCACGCGGCCTCCTTTTGGGTGCGAAACGGCAAACTCGCACACTTCCGGGGCGCGAAACGGCAAACTCGCACACTTCCGGGGCGCGAAACGGCCGATCACGTGATCTCCCGGCACACTTCCGGGGCGCGAAACGGCAGACTCGCACACATCCGGGGTGCGAAACGGCAGACCACGAGAGCTCCCACCCACGCAACGGAGCATCACGTGACCTCCAAACGCCGATTAGATCCAGGCTCACAGCTAGCCATCTATTTAATAGTCAGCCATATATTTACACATTCTTGTCCTGTTGGGCAGACATACAGCATGGGTTCATAAAGGGCAGGTCGTGCTAAACTAATCTCCTGGAACTCTATGAAGACATTACGAGTGCAGTGAACAACAGTAGATATGGTGTATCTGGATTTCCAAAAGACATTTGACAAGCTGTTGCTCAAAGGCTGCTGTATAAGGTGAAGGTGCACTGCGTTGTGGGTAATGTATTCGTATGGATACAGGATTGGTTAACGAATGGGAAGCAAAGAGTGGCAATAAATGAGTGCTTTTCTGGTTGGTGATCAGTGACGAATCACATGCCTCCGGGATCAATGTTGGGACCACAATTGGTTACAACTTACATTGATGATTTTGAGTTGGGGACCATATGTAGTGTGACACCAATATCCTGGCAGAGCAGTTTGGCTTTGTGACTCGGGAAGGTTTAAACCAGTAAGTCAGGGGGTGGGAATCTGACCAATAGCTCAGCACATGGAGTTAACTCAAGTAGGTCTAATGGGAGGGCCAGGCAGGGCCAGGCTAATGAACACAATAGGTCTGGCGGTCTGAGGTGGATTTATTTTATAACAGGTAAAACAGAGAAGCCGAGAGCCTGGATGAGTAGATGGGATTACAATGCAGTGGCTATTACAGAAACTTGGCACCTCAGTGTTCCAGGGTTTAGATGTTTGAAGTGAGGTACAGAGGGGTGTAAAAGGGGTGGGGAATTACATGACTGATTAAGGAGAATGTCACAGCCATACTAAGGGAGGAGGGGTTTACCCAGCAAGGCCAAACGGGGTGGATTAGGGACAACAAAGGTGCAGTCACTGTGATGGGCTTGGAGAAAGTGAGGACTGCAGATGCTGGAGTACCAGAGTTGAAAAATGTGGTGCTGGAACCACACAGCAGGCATGGCAGCATCCGAGGTGCAGGAGAATCGACGTTTTGGATATAAGCTTATGCCCGAAACATCGATTCTCCTGCTCCTTGGATGCTGCCTGGCTGACTGTGTTTTTCCAGCACCACATTTCTCATACTATAGGCTTCCCAATGACTAATGGTGGGGGGTGGGGGGGGGGGAAGAGAGAGAGAGAGAGAGAGAGAGAGAGCATCAGATCTATGAACACATCATGGGAAGATATTAAAACAATCAGGTTGTTGTAGGGAGTGGTGTGAACCTCCCCAATGTTGACAGGGACCCCCTTAGTGCCAGGTACTTCGACAAGGCAGAATTGTTTCAATGAATCCAGGAGGGTTTCTTGAATCAATATGGAGATAGTCCAACTGGGGAAGGGGCTGAACTGGACACACAACCAGAAACTGCTGGAAAAGCTCAACAGGTCTGGCAGCATCGATGGAGAGAAATCAGAGTTAACATTTCAGGTCGAATGGTGCTTGAACAACCTTTCGAGCAACTTCTGGTTTGGTTTCTGAATTTTGAGGATCTGCAGTTCTTTTGGTTTCTCTTGGGCCCTAGATCTTGGATTGGAGAATCAGTCTGGCACAGTGAGGGGGGTCTCAGGGGGGCAGAAGGTTGGCAAGGATGATCAGAATACCGGACGTGCTGAAGTAGGTAGAGATCAGGATAAACACAGCAGGTCAGGCAACATTTGAGGAGCAGGAAAATCGACATTTCAGGCAAAAGCCCTTCATCAGGCTGTGCTTTTCCAGCACCACACTGATCTAGACTCTGGTTTCTAGCACCTGCAGTCATTGTTTTCAGGGACAGATCAGGATAAGACTGATCCTCAGGTGACAGTGTGAAATTGGAGGAAGGATAATCACAACAACATCAGGCCCAGATTGGAGAAATTAGATTGGGGAGTCTGTTCAACGGGAAGTGCACATCTGACATGTGGCTGGGAAAGGAAAAGGAAGCAAATGGTAGGTTTTGGAAAGACATTCCCAAGGCATTTGAAGAATGTAAAGGTATCAGTGAGCAGTGGGGTTGTGTAGCCTGGAGCTCAGTGAGCAGTGGGGTTGTTTACCGTGGAGCTCAGTCAGCAGTGGGATTGTGTAGCCTGGAGCTCAGTGAGCAGTGCGGTTGTGTAGCCTGGAGCTCAGTGAGCAGTGCGGTTGTGTAGCCTGGAGCTCAATGAGCAGTGGGGTTGTGTAGCCTGGAGCTGAGTGAGCAGTGGGGTTGTGTAGCCTGGAGCTGAGTGAGCAGTGGGGTTGTGTAGCCTGGAGCTGAGTGAGCAGTGGGGTTGTGTAGCCTGGAGCTGAGTGAGCAGTGGGGTTGTGTAGCCTGGAGCTGAGTGAGCAGTGGGGTTGTGTAGCCTGGAGCTGAGTGAGCAGTGGGGTTGTGTAGCCTGGAGCTGAGTGAGCAGTGGGGTTGTGTAGCCTGGAGCTCAGTGAGCAGTGGGGTTGTACAGGATGGAATTCCAGAGTACTCCATTCATTGAGGTTGTTTCTGTTTGTTCCTTTCCAACAGTTGCCACAACACCCACTACTACAATTCCCACAACAGAGGCTCCGACAACTACTGAAGAGACAACAGGTCAGTAATCTTCTCCAACGAACTCTGTCATTTCATACGCATTGCGTGAATGTGATTTGCTGTACAATGTTCACTAGAGTTGGCTAATTTGGCTACACTTGGTGCTGACACTTGTCTCATATCCCAGGATTCCATTGGCCCTCAGTGAAGGTAAGAAGCATTGTCTCCTCCTTACTTGGAGTAGCCGGTGTTGGACTGGGGTGTACAAAATTACAACTCACACAACACCAGGTTATAGTCCAACAGGTTTAATTGGCAGCTCTGGCTTTCAGATCGCTGCTCCTTCATCAGGCACTTGGGGAAGTTCAGACCATGGTCCCAGAATTTATAGCCAAAGGAGTCCCGTGTCATGGAGATGTGATTCAATAAACATTCTTAGAGAAAAACTTTCACCTTTTTATCATGACATGTGCTGGTTTCTGTTCTTTGATATGTAAATCCTAGAACGTCTTTTAAATTCTGTTCTCGAGATAGCTCAGGTGTTGAACCACTCGTTGTGAAGTATATGGTCTTCAATAAGGCGTTTGATATGGTTCCACATGGTAGGCTTTTGCACAAATTAAGGTGTTTCGGGATTGAAGTTGATTTCGCAGTTTGGGTCAGAAAGTTTCTCAACTGTTGTTTGATGGGACATGTTTATCCTGGAGTTCAGTTACTAGTGAGGGACCGCAAGGATCTGTTTTGGGGCAACTGTTGTTTGTGATTGTTATCAATGACCCGGATCTGGGCGTAGAAGGATGGGTTAGTAATTTTGCAGATGACACAATGGTAGGCAGAGCTGTGGATAGTGTAGAAGGATGTTGTTGGTTCCAGACGGATGTCGGTGAGATGCAGAGCTGGGCTGAGAAGTGGCAGATATAGTTTAATCTGGAACAGTGTGATGTCATTCATTTTGGAAAACCGAATTTGAATGCAGGATACAGGGCTAAAGGCAGGATTCTTGGCAGTGTGGAGGAACAGAGGGATCTGAGGGTTCATGTCCATAGATCCCTGAAAGTTGCCACCCCAAGTTGATCGGGATGTTCAGAAGGTGTATGGTGTGTTGGCTTTCATTAGCAGAGGGTTTGAGTTGAAGAGCCATGTAGTTGTGGTGTAGCTCGATGGAGCCCTGGTTACACTGACTCGGCATATTGTGTTCAGCTATTGGCATAGTAAAAAATGAGGTCTGCAGATGCTGGAGATCACAGCTGCAAATGTGTTGCTGGTCAAAGCACAGCAGGTTAGGCAGCATCTCAGGAATAGAGAATTCGACGTTTCGAGCATAAGCCCTTCATCAGGAATAAGAGAGAGAGAGCCAAGCCGGCTGAGATAAAAGGTAGGGAGGAGGGACTAGGGGGAGGGGCGATGGAGGTGGGATAGGTGGAAGGAGGTCAAGGTGAGGGTGATAGGCCGGAGTGGGGTGGGGGCGGAGAGGTCAGGAAGAGGATTGCAGGTTAGGAGGGCGGTGCTGAGTTGAGGGAACCGACTGAGACAAGGTGGGGGGAGGGGAAATGAGGAAGCTGGAGAAATCTGAATTCATACCTTGTGGTTGGAGGGTTCCCAGGCGGAAGATGAGGCGCTCCTCCTCCAGCCGTCGTGTAGTTGTGTTCTGCCGGTGGAGGAGTCCAAGGACCTGCATGTCCTCGGTGGAGTGGGAGGGGGAGTTAAAGTGTTGAGCCACGGGGTGATTGGGTTGGTTGGTTCGGGCGGCCCAGAGGTGTTCTCTGAAGCGTTCCGCAAGTAAGCGGCCTGTCTCACCAATATAGAGGAGGCCACATCGGGTGCAGCGGATGCAATAGATGATGTGTGTGGAGGTACAGGTGAACTTGTGGCGGATATGGAAGGATCCCTTGGGGCCTTGGAGGGAAGTGAGTGTGGAGGTGTGGGCGCAAGTTTTACATTTCCTGCGGTTGCAGGGGAAGGTGCCGGGGGTGGAGGTTGGGTTGGTGGGGGGTGTGGATCTGACAAGGGAGTCACGAAGGGAGTGGTCCTTGCGGAACGCTGATAGGGGAGGGGAGGGAAATATATCCTTGGTGGTGGGGTCCGTTTGGAGGTGGCGGAAATGGCGGCGGATAATACGTTGTATGCGCAGGTTGGTGGGGTGGTAGGTGAGAACCAGTGGGGTTCTGTCTTGGTGGCGGTTGGAGGAGCGGGGCTCAAGGGCGGAGGAGCGGGAAGTGGAGGAGATGCGGTGGAGGGCATCGTCGATCACGTCTGGGGGGAATCTGCGGTCCTTGAAGAAGGAGGCCATCTGGGTTGTGCGGTGTTGGAATTGGTCCTCCTGGGAGCAGATGCGGCGGAGACGAAGGAATTGGGAATATGGGATGGCGTTTTTACAGGGGGCAGGGTGGGAGGAGGTGTAGTCCAGGTAGCTGTGGGAGTCAGTCGGTTTATAATAGATGTCTGTGTTGAGTCGGTCGCCCGAGATAGAAATGGAAAGGTCTAGGAAGGGGAGGGAGGAGTCTGAGACAGTCCAGGTGAATTTCAGGTCGGGATGGAAGGTGTTAGTAAAGTTGATGAACTGTTCAACCTCCTCGTGGGAGCACGAGGCAGCGCCGATACAGTCATCGATGTAGCGGAGGAAAAGGTGGGGGGTGGTGCCAGTGTAGTTGCGGAAGATGGACTGTTCCACATATCCTACGAAGAGGCAGGCAGGCTATTGGCAGCCTTATAGACAAGATGTGGAAGTTTTTGAGATTTCCCAGGATGCTGCCTGGACTGGAGGGTATGCCTCATTGAGAGGTTGACAGTGCTCGGGACTTTTCTTCGGAGTGAAGAAGGATGAAGGTGACTTTACAGAGGTGGACATGATGAAGAGAGTCAAAGGCAGTGTGGATAGCGAGAGACCTTTTCCCAGAGTGGACATGTCTATCACAAGGGGATATAATTTTAAAGTGATTGGAGGAAGGTTTAGGGGAGATGTCAGAGGTAGGTTCTTTACACAGAGTGGTTTGTATGTGGAATGCGCTGCCTGCAGTGGTAATAGAGTCAGTTATATTCCGGACGTTTAAGGGACTCTTGGATAGGCATAGGGATGATAATGAAGTGTATGGTATGGGCTTGATCTTAGCGTAGGATTAAAGTTCAGCACAACATCAAGGGTTAAAGAGCCTGTACTGTGCTGTACTGTGAAGTGTTTGATGAAAGAAAAGATGTAATGAGGTGGTAAAGACCAATGGGAAACTAGAAAATTGGGAAAGGATTAAATGTCAATGGACATCCACAAAAAGCTATAAAGAAAAGTAGGATAGATGATCCGAGGTAACAAGCTGAGAATTGTTAGGATGGAGCTACCGTCCCCGTGTTCGTTTGAAGGAGAGAGACACTGGATCTGATTCAAAATATAAGCTTTTACTGAGAGAGAGAGACGTACGCAATACAGTGAGATATTTACTGCTCACTGGAGAAGGCGCGTTCTCAAATCTTTCCAAAAACCCCTGCTTGATATATTGTTTGCTAAGCTAACGCTACGTAATCACTCACACACGTGATCTCTCACAGACAAAGGCCTCCTGTGAACAGGCCTCGGCCTTGGCAGGTATCCACGAGACGGTCTGTCTCGTAAACAAGGTCTCCGAGTAAAGGCTGCCATTGTATTGATCTGACCTTGGTAGTCCAGCTGCACAGGCAGTTTCGGTAAACAGTCCAAACAGCAGCTCCGTAGCGCCCCCCGATTTCCCAAGCAGCAACTACAGGTCTACCTTCCCTCGGCGTATAGATATACATCCCAACACTCCCTCCCTTGGCCTCGAAAGAGGCCACACAAAATACAGCAGTTCGCGCGCAGCAGTCAGGACCCGGACGGTCGGTGGGCGCCCCTCCATCGCTCCTTTGCAAGACCGACCATTTAGCTAAACCCGGCTTGTCTGACTCTAGGGAGACATAGTTATAGGGGATAGGAATCCCTAAGCAGCATACAACTTCACAAAGCATTCCGCGCCGCAAAATCCCTACTCTAGGCGCCTCTCCAGTTCGCATACAATCGTTAAGGCACAAGAAGCAGTGAAATAATACATAACAGACGTAAGCACTTAAAAGTTGTAAACATATACAAAAAGCCACCTCAAAACCAACAAAACGATTACTGAGTATGATAACAAAAGCGAAGAGAACCAGAGGAAAACACAAAGTGGATGAGTTAGGTCGCCTGCAGAATGAAGCTCTGCTGTTCAAAGAACACCCAATTGTACAACCTCCCAGTAAAATCGGTCGTATTATACCATGACACCTTAAAATAAAATTTCAAACTACTGACATAGTGTCAAATCTTTTTTGCAATAGGATTCAATGAGCTCTCCTTCCTTCCTAAAGGGTTGTTGTTAAGTCGGTTCTGGAAGATGACACAAAACTGGCATTTTCCTTCGTCAAAAATATAGTGAATACAATGTCAGACTGCTGGGCACACAATTCTCCTTATATCAAGCTGCTTTGCAAGCCAGAAACTTGACCAGATTCCCGACACGGATACAAAAGCCAGGCATCTGTTAAAACCAGATGACCACAGGCCATTATTCTGAAGGTCAATGCACGACTGTGCCTGTCTTAGGTTGTCCCTCGCTCGAGGAATCTTACCCGTCATTGGCTAACCAGTCACCTTCACTTGACCAATAAAAACCCACGTCCATTTTACAGCTGTCAAGTACGGACACGGGCAGTGGTAACTGGCTTATCATTGTGAACAGTGGCCGTCGAGACCAATCGAAGCCATTTAGGAATACCAGATGATGGCTAGGAATCTCTTGAGTGAACAATAGTCTCTTGAGTCTCGAGGCATATAGCACTTCACAATCTCTAACTGCAGCATAAAAGCACAAATTTACCTGTTGTCAATTTGAACGGGAAAGAAAAGAATACACAACTAGGGGGTCTCTGCACTTCAGCCCTCACATTCTGAGGCCCTAATATGGGAAGGATTAGAAATGAGAGATACAGTTATAAAGTAAAATCATAAGTTGTCCCGTGCTTCTCTCTCAGGCATATCTCCTCCATTCCCTCTGATACCGATCCCGTAATCTTTCCATGGGGTGCCCCCATCACAGGCTCCTCCAGCACCGCTGCCTGGTATGCGGGTGGGGGGTCATCCTTTCCCATCAGGGCATGGTCAATCGTTCGTGTCACAAGCGTCCTGATACATGGTATACAACAACAACCACAGGTAATAAAGATAGCAACAGAAATGCATAAACCAAGGGCCAGCTGTCCCAGCACAGTTCCCCATCTACTGAATGTGCTATTCAGCCAATCTATCACTGGGTTTTTTTTTACCCCCGGCTGTTGCTTCAGCTCAGTGGCTAAGGCTCGGAGTTTTATCAAGGCTTTAGTGAGCTTGCCATCCGGGCCAGTGTTGTTTGATACTGTCCCTCATTCCCAGCCTCCCATTCAGTAAATAACCTGTTTCTTCATAATCTTTCCACTTGCCAACCAATTTTATACCCACCTCAATAAACTAAATCTATTCCCACATTCTTTAATTTTACGCACTAATCCCTTAATGAAACTTTGTTAAAAGACTTCAGAAATTCCCACTAGACCACCTCCACTGGCTCCCTTTCGGTAACCTCATTATTTACATCCTCAAAACATTCCAGTAAATTTGTCAAGCTTGACTTCCCTCTCATAAATCTATGCTGACTGTCTCCAATCCTGATAATGGTTCCCAAATGCTCAGCTATTCAGGCGATGGAGGATCAATTTACCGTGTAATCCCACGAATCCTAGGACCCAAATAGATAAGTACAGCACAGAAGATTTCCCTCCCTGCTGATCCAGAATCTATATTTAACACCACATTTTGCAGAACAGTTCCAAAGGTTCCCCATTTTCCATAAGGACGAAAAATGTTCAAATCTGTGGCCTTTGAAACAGTGACCTCCAATCCTCATCTCATTTTTAAATGGACTAACTCCTGAACACCACTTTCCTTTCAAATACAGTTTTTTCATGGATTATTCCACAAGTGTAGTCCTCACCATCCTTTATAAGAGCTCTAACAGATCATCATTACACTTTCCTCTGTAACAGCACAGTGAAAATATGTAATGATAATAAAAGTACTGGCGATGTTTAAGTAAAAAAAAATGACCACTTTCACCTTAAGATTACCTCATCTGTTTTGACTATGCTTTTATACTACATTATATTATTGATTTTATCTCATTCCTTTATTTTCCTTCTGTTGCTTTTGCTATAGTCAATTTATTCTTGAAAGTTCAAATCTAAATGTATTTTCTTCAGTCAGACTATATTACCTTGCTCTCTGTTCAACTGGTTTTAAAACATTCTCCAAGGTTACCTCACTATTCAAACTGTTTCTTTTAAATGTTGTCACTAAAATAAACATCCCGATGACTTTATCTTTCAGACTCCATTTTTTGATCTGAACCTAATCTGGTCGTTACTACCATATGCTAAGAGTTGAACCTTCAACCTTCAAGTCATTCACTCTTCTGTTTAACCACCTAGAACCAAAACTGGAAACATTCCTGGTCAGACATGCAAACTGCTGATTAACAACTAGTCCAGGATGCGCCCCAAAACCTTTTCTCATTTGTCCTCTATACAATTAGCGTGTGCATTATCATGATTCTGTTCCGACTTCAAACATCTCTGAATATTAGAACATAGAACATAGAAAAATACAGTGCAGTACAGGTCCTTAAACATCCTTAATTATAGCGTATTTCATTATAGTACCTAGTTCCAACACATCAAAACTGGCTGCACACCCAACTGAACTGGTCAAACAAGCTAACAACTTTCTTCTTTCAGATACAAAACCACCTACCTGTGATGACCCAGCAGAATTTATCAGAATGCAAACAAGCTTAAGGCTGTTGTCTCAAAGTCAATTCCAACTTATCCTGCCCAATGTCTAAGCCTATAAAGTTTCCCAAAACCCGACCTCCAATGTTAAAATTGACTTTAAACATAGCTATAATAATTGCTCAAATACCACAGAATCACTCATAGAAAATTATTGGCATTTATTGACATGAAACATATCTGAAAGTTTAACTGTGGCACTGATAGAACATTGCTAGATCTAATTCAGTAAAACAAATTTAAATTCAATCCATAAATGCATTTGTACGATTTCCACAGCTTCCATTTTATACTTCCCACCTCTTCTGTTGATTTCAAAACTCAGCTTGGTCTGGGGCCAGGCTGACAGCCGCTGCAATTCCTTCTTTGCCCGCTATGAGGTAGATTAGTTTAACCGGTCCTCTCCTGTTCCTCTAAAATGCCCTATCCTTCCACAATAATGGCATCCTGCCTGTGGAGACCTTTGTCTCTGCCCCTGTCGCTCAAACTCTCTATCAAATGCTCCTCCATGTCTCTCCCTACTCCCTTCCTTCCCTGCCCTACATGCTATCACTCGCTGCTCCGGTTGCTCACTTCTGGCTGCATTCTTCCCCTAATTACCTCATCAACCGCAGCTACCATCATTTACGTGTTCTGCTCCTGTCACTCGCCCTTTCTCTCTTTACAAACACTTTCTGTGCCCCTCCTAACAATGCGTGATGACAAAATGTTCAAGAACAAACCTTTCAGCTCAGTGAGTAAACTTAGAACCTGAGCTACATATCTTCTCAAAAAACTGCAAATACACTTCCTTTCTGAAAGATAGTCCTAATTTACTAAACTAGGCAAGATTCACCTGTGATCTGTTGTTGAATCTCAGAAGAGATTAGCGTCTGGTATTTGTACTGTAACCCATACCCATTATCCATTCACAAATTAATTACAGACCCATAAGCTCCTCCATCAACAGGGGTACAGTCATCTTCCAGTTTTTTGAAATCTTGTACTAAATTCATATCCAGTACTTAATAGTGAACAAGGGGAATAAGTCTCTTACTCTTAACCACAACTAAAATTTAGTGAATGAAAAGGCTAAAGTTAATCATAGCTGTCTGTGTACAGCCTACTAGATATGTGTCCAGATGCTCAATAACGAAGACCTGTTCAAAGTATTAAAAAGGTTTTAGCCACCATCAGATCTGCATAAATGAAAAAATGAAGAGAAAGTGCTTGACTTGAAGTCTGTAGGAATATAAATGCAACATTTTAGTACACAGTGGTATATTACCAATATGGAAAAAAAAATCCAACTGATTTCTTATCTCATCTTTCCTAGAACCGTCATAACCAGGTTTGGAATTGTGGAATTAAAATTAGGTGTTTGACCACAGTTGTATTAGGCATTGGCACAAAATCTGCGTGACCAGGACTGAATCCCTCCTGTTAGTGAATAGCTGTGAAAAGTACTATAAAACAACCAGAAATTTAAATCCAGACTTTATAATACAAAAATATAATATTACTCTATCATCCAAGCATCCTTAAGACTTAAAATTTATTCCTCTTCAGAAAATCCCATTTCCCTCTAGAACTAAATTTCGAATCAACCTTGTGCAAATAAACCATTTAGCAAGATTGATACCATAATGTCATTCACTGTAGAGTGCGAAGCTTGAACAGATAGAGCTTCAACACCCATTCCACGCAATCAGAATCTAAGCAAAACCGATGGCAGATTACTGGCATCTCAAAATCATTGATTGCTGAGGCTAAAGCAGAAGCACGATGGATCATGTAAAAAATGCTTGCCTGCAGGTCTTAGAAAAGACAGACACAGAGACCCACCAAACTCCACCCACAAAACTAAATATTAAATTGAGAGAGAAAAAAAATGCTGTTTGATTATTTTGATAAACTGCGAACAACTCCGGATGGTGCAAATGTCTTGTTAACACAAACAAAAGATCGAGAAAATAGAGATCCAAAAGTAGTTTCCTTAAGTACTGCTGATCAATCATTACTCAATTAAAATACTTTAGGTCGTAAAAATAATCAGAGCTGTCTTACAACAATTTGTCAATTCAAGTTTAAAAAAAACTTCTAACGCATGCACAATGGTCGAATCCAAGGTCACAGATAATAACCATGGAAACATTCATTTATAACAATTACCCACTGTCGAACGAAACTTTGACTGTCCTTCATATATTGCTTTTATGTAAAAATAAAAGAGGTTAGTAAGAAAAGTAGTTAGGGAGTCATGACTCATAAAAGAACAGAAGTTATTAGCCATAAAAAGAAATCAATTTAAACAGCAGTCCTGGAATTCAAGCTCTAGAAACAAAACTTACTCCTTCAATCACCAACAAACCAATGTGCATTCAAACCAAATCACAAAGGATTAAATGTTTTGCTAGCTACACACGCGCTCTCTCTCTGTTTGCACAGTCCTTTGTGAATCCCCTTACCCCTAACCCTTATTTCTCGCATTCCTTCCATCTATCCTTCGCTCTTGGTTTCTCTTCCCTTTGTCTTTTTTTTCACCTTCCATTTTTCTTTATCTGTCTCTGTTTGTTCTGAAACTTCAGTTCGTTATTTTGGTTAAAAGAAAATTAACTCTGTCTGCAACTTGACCATGAAGTCACTGTCAACATAATACTGGGTCCAGGGCACTACATATTTTGGCTCTATATTGTTTTAATTTTAAAAATATCTCAATGTCGCTTATACAACTGTGAATTAAACTCAATGGGAGTTTAGGGAAAAAAACACACACAGACCTGGCTGCCGAAGTCCATTGAAAAAGGATCACAGAAATTCACACCCACTTGAGAAAAGCAATCAAACTGCCAGCTGTGCAAACAGAAACCCCTTGAAAAAAAATCATTATAAACCACAAGCAATGTCACCCCGGTGGCAATGGAAACCAGAGAGAAAAGAAAAAAAAATTGAAAGTCAATGACTGCCAAACCATAAAATATATACATTAAAACATATTTACAATTTATTTGGAATTTGTACTTGCTATGAACTGACACAGGGAGTACATAAAAGGGAACTTTATAGGTTCAGTAATTATACCAAAGTTCAAAGCTTTTTTTTTCCGTAATGTTTTAAAAACTTTACTCACGCAAAATAGAGTGTCTGAGCTATAGCTGAATCCCATAATACAAATACTGTAATATCTGGACTAGAAATTGCTTCGCTTATAATCCTTATCTGCAGCTTTAATACTATATAGAACATAGAACATAGAACATAGAAGGATACAGCGCAGTACAGGCCCTTCGGCCCTCGATGTTGCGCCGACCGAATCCTACCTAACCTATACTAGCCCAATAACTTCCAAATGCCTATCCAATGCCTGCTTAAATGACCATAAAGAAGGAGAGTTCACCACTGATACGGGCAGGGCATTCCATGAACTCACAACCCGCTGTGTGAAGAATCTACCCCTAACATCTGTCCTATACCTACCACCCCTTAATTTAAAGCTATGTCCCCTAGTAACACCTGACTCCATTAGCGGTAAAAGGTTCTTAGTATCTACCCTATCTAAACCCCTAATCATCTTATACACTTCTATCAGATCTCCCCTAAACCTTCTCTTCTCCAATGAGAACAGCCCCAAGTGCCTCAGCCTTTCCTCATAAGATTTTCCTACCATTCCAGGCAACATCCTGGTAAACCTCCTCTGCACTCGTTCTAAAGCTTCCACATCCTTCCTATAGTATGGCGACCAAAACTGCACACAATACTCCAGATGAGGCCGCACCAGAGTCTTATACAACTGCAACATGACCTCAGGACTCCGGAACTCAATTCCTCTGCCAATAAAGCCCAGTACACCATATGCCTTCCTCACAGCACTATTTACCTGGGTGGCAACTTTCAGAGATCTGTGTACATGGACACCAAGATCCCTCTGCTCATCTATTGAAATTGAATCAACAATTATTAATTTAGAACATTAATTATTAAAATCAGTTTGTATTTCATAACTGATTACTAAATTCCATATTAATTTAGTTGCTTTATTGTCCTGATTCCCACAATACAGACATCCCAAGCTTTTTTGGACCCTATCCAATAAGATGCACTCTAAACAAGATATTCTTTTGAAATATTAATTTTGTTTTCCGACGTGTTACCTGGTGTGATAAATTTTGAGCACGATTACCTACTGTCTCTTCTATATTTATAAGAACATTGGAATAGTCGGATGGAAAACTTTTTTTTATAATAGAACATAACCATGGGCGGCACGGTGGCACAGTGGTTAGCACTGCTGCCTCACAGCGCCTGTAGACCCGGGTTCAATTCCCGACTCAGGCGACTGACTGTGTGGAGTTTGCACGTTCTCCCCGTGTCTGCGTGGGTTTCCTCCGGGTGCTCCGGTTTCCTCCCACAGTCACAAAGATGTGCGGGTCAGGTGAATTGGCTATGCTAAATTGCCCATAGTGTTAGGTAAGGGGTAAATGTAGGGGTATGGGTGGGTTGCGCTTCGGCGGGTCGGTGTGGACTTGTTGGGCCGAAGGGCCTGTTTCCACACTGTAAGTCTAATCTAATCTAATAACCAAATCTGCCCTGTCTATCCCCAGCTAACTCTGCAGTCTCAATAGTGGGCAGCGTTAGTAAGTGGCTCTGGAATCGTGCCAATAATTCCCGTAGATAGACGTCCTCATCATCTATTTTCGTTGACAATTTGATTTTACTAAAAACATTCTCCTTTGCTTCCTCTTTTCTCTCTGTCAAATTATCTTGAATGTTTGATTGAAATTCATCAAAATCAGCAGCTGTAAAAAACAGTTGGTCATCTGCGGGGAACCCGTTTCTGCTCCTCCACAGCTTAAGATTCTTATCCAGATTCTGTATTTTTCTTTGAGCTTCTTTTAAATGTATTTTTTTCAATAAGTTTCTTAACGTCTTCTAAAACCATCCCTGTCTGTGTTATCGGGTTTGTCGTTACAGGTGCTGGGTTGGACTCATTATTTTTTAACTCTGGAGGGATGTACACAGACGCTACCAAACAGTTCAAATCCAATTGTGGTGTAAAAGTTACCACAAATTTGGTCTTCCACCCCAGTGACTCATTCGTGTCCTTACTTATCCCCTTGGTAGGGGGTTTGCCCAAGTCAATCACTTGGCGTACTAAAATATTAGGAGACTCTCGGAGACCCTCTAGTATATTTGTCATTAATGTAACATTCTGAAAAGTCTCCTTAATCTTTTTTATAATAAGTTCTTTTGATTTAAAGCCTGTCCTAAGACTAGGTCTAAAGTTTCTTTCTGTAAAGCTACACAGTCCAATAGCAGTCGACCCGCTAGGGTCGTATTCCCACCTAGACTGAGTCTCCACCAGGGAACTCCAGGACATTCTGTCCTGAGGTAGCGCAATTTTGGTGGTCCAAAATTTAATTCCTCCATCTTATTTTCTCTTATCTGACTCTAAGCTTGCCCCCCCTTTGTTTCTGTTTCTATCTTTCTTTGACACTTTCTCCTTTTTCTCACTGTAAGCTGTTGTCAAAAATAAATTTTTCTGCTGTCCACCTTATACTACTTTCATTTAAACATAAAATTTTCTCTCAAAAAATGGGGTTTAACCTTATCAGTTACCAACTAATCTTTTCTCCTTTCTCAATATCTATTAAAATTCTATCCTGAAAAAAAATCACGTTAAGTATTCATAAAACTGCAATCAAAAAAAAACACACTGAATCAAATGACAAACAACAAGTTTCAAACAAAACCATTAACAAACAGATGAATTCAAGCCAGAGCACAAAGTGTTAAACTGCTTGTTAGCTGAGAAGCCTTCTGTTCACAGACAGACACACTGATAAAGCTTGCAGCAGTAAAATTCTCTCTCTCTTTTTGAGATATGACACACAGTTTCTTAATTTCACAGACCCATACAAATTTTCACACAGATTTTTTTTTTACAGAGATTTTTATACAAAATGATTCTCACACACACACAGACTACCTTTCTCTCGTAATCAGTTTTACACACACAGAGATTCTTATACACACTTAGATCTTCACAAACACAGAAACTCTCTTACTCTCTCAGATTTTTACAAATTTAAAAATACTTAAACTCACACATTTTACACACCAAGAGACTCTCTCTCTCTCCCTCGAGGGCAACAATGCAAACTTCTCTCACAGACTTTCACACACAAACTGTTCTTCTCCCACACACTTTTACTAACACCACAATACTTGTACATACATACACACCACACAGTCGATCTGTCAATAAATCTGTGTCTGTCACTGTCCCCGGTCCGCGGTCTTTTGTCTCACGCTTCACCACGGAACTCCTGGGTGTCGGGCGCACGAATGCACCACCTCGACTCCCAACAAAACCAGTCCCGATCTGCGCTCGTCCTCCGGTCAAGGTAGGTATTTTTTTTTTCACCGGTCCTTAGTGCAAGGTGGGAAGCCTTACGCTTAACCCGACTTCGTTCTGCGCGGGGGGAAGCCTTATGCTTAACCCGGATTCGTTCTGCGCGGGGGGAAGCCTAAGCTTTACCCATAAAAATACTTTCTCTCTTTAAAACACTACCCACCTCTAGGACTTTCAGCGCCCACCTAGAGGACTTTTTTTAAAACACTACCCACCAGTAATCCCTTACTGAAACTTCAACCACCCGGCCGGGCTCATTCCCCAACACCAGGTCCAATATGGTCCCTTCCCGAGTTGGAGTATCTACATCCTGCTCTAGAAAACCCTCCTGGATGCTCCTTACAAATTCTGCTCCAACTAAACCTCTAATACTAAGTGTATCGCAATCAATGTTGGGAAAATTCAAATCCCCCATTACTACCACCCTGTTGCTCCTGCACCTTTCCATAGTTTAGAGTCATAGAGATGTACAGCATGGAAATAGACCCTTTGGTCCAACCCGTCCATGCCGGCCAGATATCCCAACCCAATCTAGTTCCACCTGCCAGCACCCAACCTATATCCCTCCAAACCCTTCCTATTCATATACCCATCCAAATGCCTCTTAAATGTTGCAATTGAACCAGCCTCCACCACATCCTCTGGCAGCTCATTCCATACATGTACCACCCTCTGCATGAAAACATTGCCCCTTAGGTCTCTTTTATATCTTTCCCCTCTCACCCTAAATCTTTGCCTTCTAGTTCTGGACTCCCCAACCCCAGGGAAAAGACTTTGTCTATTTAATCTATCTATGCCTCTCATAAATTTGTAAACCTCTATAAGGTCACCCCTCAGCCTCCGACATTCCAGGGAAAACAGCCCCAGCCTGTTCAGCCTCTCCCTGTAACTCAGATCCTCCAACCCTGGCAACATCCTTGTAAATCTTTTCTGAACCCTTTCAAGTTTCACAACATCCTTCCAATAGGAAGGAGACCAGAATTGCACACAATATTCCAACAGTGACCTAACCAATGTCCTGTACAGCCGCAACATGACCTCCCAACTCCTGTACTCAATACTCTGACCGATAAAGGAAAGCATATCAAACTCCTCCTTCACTATCCTATCTACCTGTGACTCCACTTTCAAGGAGCTATGAACCTGCACTTCAAGGTCTCTTTGTTCAGCAACACTCCCTAGGACCTTACCATTAAGTGTATAAGTCCTGCTAAGATTTGCTTTCCCAAAATACAGCACCTCGCATTTATCTGAATTAAACTCCATCTGCCACTCCTCAGCCCATTGGCCCATCTGGTCCAGATCCTGTTGTAATCTGAGGTAACCCCCTTCGCTGTCCACTACACCTCCAATTTCGGTGTCATCTGCAAACTTACTAAATGTACCTCTTATGCTCGCATCCAAATCATTTATGTAAATGTAAATGACAAAAAGTAGAGGACCCAGCACCGATCCTTGTGGCACTCCACTGGTCACAGGCCTCCAGTCTGAAAAACAACCCTCCACCACCACCCTCTGTCTTCCACCTTCGAGCCAGTTCTGTATCCAAATGGCTAGTTCTCCCTGTATTCCATGAGATCTAACCTTGCTAATCAGTCTCCCATGGGGAACCTTGTCGAACGCCTTCCTGAAGTCCATATAGATCACATCTACTGCTCTGCCCTCATCAATCCCCTTTGTTACTTCTTCAAAAGACTCAATCAAGTTTGTGAGACATGATTTCCCACACACAAAGCCATGTTGACTATCCCTAATCAGTCCTTGCCTTTCCAAATACATGTACATCCTGTCCCTCAGGATTCCCTCCAACAACTTGCCCACCACTGAGGTCAGGCTCACTGGTCAATAGTTCCCTGTTGACATGTTTGTCCCTCTATTTCACGCTCGCTGTTGGGAGGCCTGTGGTACAGCCCCAACATTATTACCACACCCTTCCTATTTCTGAGCTCTGCTCATATTGCCTCACTGCTTGAGTCCTCCATAGTGCCCTCCTTCAGTACAGCTGTGGTATCCTCTCTGACCAGCAATGCAACTCCTCCCCCCTTTTAGCTCCCTCTCCATCCCACCTGAAGCATCGATATCATGGGATGTTGAGTTGCCAATCTTGCCCTTCCCTCAACCAAGTCTCCGTATTAGAAATGACCCCTCCCTCCTGCACCATTTCTCAAGTTGTACATTCCTCCTGAATATTCCATCATTCCTACTCTGACTCGCCTAGTTTTTAACTCTATTCCCAACTCCCTAAATTCTGCTTGTAGGACCTCATCCCATCTATTACCGATATCATTGGTGCCTGTATGCTGTTCACCCTCCCCCTTCAGAAAGTCCTGCAGCCGATCGGCAACATCCCTGACCCGGACTCGTGGGAGGAAATGTACCATCCGGGAGTCCTGTTTTCGGCCACAGAACCGCCTATCTACTCCCCTCACAATAGAATCCCCCATGACTATAGCCCTATGAGTCTTTTTCCTGTCCTTCTGAACAGCAGTGCCCGCCACGGTGCCATGATCCTGGCAACTGCTGCCCTCCCCTGGTGAGCCATCTCCCCCAGCAGTATCCAAAATGGTAAACCTGTTTTGAGGGAGATAACCGCAGGGGGCACCTGCACTGCCTTCCTAATCTTTTTCTGCAGTTTGCTGACCCATTCCCCGTCTCCCTCAGCAATTCTAATCTGCGGTGTGACCAGTTCACTAAACATGCTATCCACGACCCCCTCAGCATGACGCTATTCCACAGTGAGTCCATCCGCAGCTCCAGAGCTGTCATACAGTCAGACAAGGGCTGGAGATGGACACACTCACTGCATGTGAAGGAGTCTGGGACACCAGCCACATCCCTGAGACCCCCACACAACACAGATCAGAGATCTCCGCCTTATTTGACTCTGATGCTTACCTTAGTCCAGCGATAATATCAAATAACAGACAAATAAAAAAAACAGAAGCTTTTAACAATCAGACACCAAAATACCTGAACACCACAGAGATTTCCTTTTGGTCAGAGGAGGAGGCCGCCTGGTTCAGCTGCTGCCAAAACCGATCAGTTCACTCACCTTCCCAGAGCACAAAGCAACTGCTCCCACTCGGCTCCTCGCCCTCCCCGCTCCCACTCGGCTCCTCGCCCTCCCCGCTCCCACTCGGCTCCTCGCCCTCCCCGCTCCCACTCGGCTCCGCTCCCTCCCCGCTCCCACTGGGCTCCTCGCCCTCCCCGCTCCCACTCGGCTCCTCGCCCTCCCCGCTCCCACTCGGCTCCTCGCCCTCCCCGCTCCCTCCCCGCTCCCACTCGGCTCCTCGCCCTCCCCGCTCCCACTCGGCTCCTCGCCCTCCCCGCTCCCACTCGGCTCCTCGCCCTCCCCGCTCCCACTCGGCTCCTCGCCCTCCCCGCTCCCACTGGGCTCCTCGCCCTCCCCGCTCCCACTCGGCTCCTCGCTCTCCTCACCCTCCCCGCTCCCACTCGGCTCCTCGCTCTCCTCACCCTCCCCGCTCCCACAGGGTGCTCTGTGTGTTTAACACTAGAATGTGTTGTGTGAGACTGGGATAGCGAGAGGGTCAAGGGGCTTTTTGTATTTAACATTGGTATGTGTTCGTTGAGACTGGGATGGGAAAGGGTCAGGGGGCTCTGTGTTAACACTGGGTTGCGCTATGTGCGACGGGGACAGGGAGAGTGTCAAGTGGCTCTGTGTATAACAGTGGAATGTGCAGTGTGAGACTGGGACAGGGAGAGGGTCAAGGGTCTCTGCATTTAACATTGGCATATGCTGTGTGAAACTGGGATAGGGAGAGGGTCAGGGGGCTCTCTGTTTAACACTGGAATGTGCTGTGTGAGACTGGGTTAGGGAGGGGGTCAAGGGGCTCTGTGTTTAACTCAGGGAGGTGTTCGTTGAGACTGGGATAAGGTGAGGGTCAGGGGGCTCTGGTTAACACTGGGATGTGGTTGTTGAGACTGAGTTAGGGTGGGGGTCAGGGGGCTCTGTGTGTTTAACACTGGGATGTGCTGTGTGAGACTGGGATAGGACAAGGGTCAGAGGGCTGTGTGTGGTTAACACGGATATGTTCGTTGACACTTAGGGAGAGGATCAGGGGGCTCTGTGTTTAACACGGGGATGTGCTGTGTGAGACTGGGATAGGGAGGGGGTCGGGGGGCTGTGTGTGTTTAACACTGGGAAATGTTGTGTGAGACTGGGATAGGGAGGGGGTCGGGGGTCTCTGTGTTTAACACTGGGAAATGTTGTGTGACACTGGGATAGGGAGGGGTCAAAGTGAAGTCTGCAGATGCTGGAGATCCGAGCTGAAAATGTGTTGCTGGAAAAGCACAGCAGGTCAGGCAGCATCCAAGGAACAGGAGATTCGACGTTTCGGGTCTCTGTGTGGTTAACACTGGGATGTGTTCGCTATGACTGGGATAGGGAGAGGGTCAGGGGACTCGATGTTTAACACTAGAATGTGTTGTGTGAGACTGGAATAGCGAGGGGGTCGGGGCTGTCGCACACTAACAATCTGAGCTTTGTGTGAATGTGTTGACAGGACAGTGACATAGCTTAGCAGCAATAATGCAGCAGCGATGACACCGAGCCTGGTGTCTGGGTCAAACAGCGGCAAAGTGAACCCAGCTGGTTTCTGCATGGGGACAGCCCCAGCAACATTCAACAAGCTTGACACCATCCAGGACAAAGCAACAATCATGGATATGATCAGCACCACATCCACAAATATCCACTCCCTCCACCACCGACGCTCAGTAACAGCAGTGTGTACTATCTACAGTATGCACTCCAGACATTCACCAGAAATCCTCAGATAGAACCTTGCAAATGCACAATCCCTTCCATCTAGATGGACAAAGATAGCAGGTACATGCAAACTCTACTCGCTGCAGATACCCCTCCAAGACACTCACCATCTTGAGCTGAGAATATATCAGTGTTACTTCCCTACGACAGTGTCAGAATCCTGGGATTCCTTTCTGAATGGCATTGTGGGTCTGACTCCAGCACTTGGACTGCAGCAGTTCAATGTGTCAGTGTCATGGCCTGTGGAGTTCCCTTCCACAAAGTGGTTGGTGCCAAAACATGAAGAAGATAGATATAGTTCTTTGCGCTAAAGAGACCAAAAGGTTAATCAGGAACAGGATACTGAGTTTGAGGGGGGGGGGGGCGTGTAGCATACTCAAAGGACAGAATGGCCACCTCCTCCTCTTCCTATTTTCTATCTTTATTTATCTTTCCATAAGGACTGTGCAGCGTCACTCTGACAGATGCAGCCAGCAGATTAATAAGAATGAGGTGAAGTATGTGGAGGTGAGGACTGCAAATGCTGGAGATTAGAGTCCAGATTAGAGTGGTGCTGAAAAAGCACAGCAGGTCAGGCAGCATCCGAGGAGCAGGAAAATCGACATTTCAGGAAGGAGCCCTTCATCAGTCTGGGAGATATCCCTGCCAGTTTTGGAACTAGCCTCCAGATGGTTGCCGGAGCGACAGGGCTGTTCCTGCCATTGTCTTTACCGGTGCCTGGATATGTCTCGTTTCATTGTCTTTGTGAGATTTTCTGGTGATCATTACAACTGAGCTTGCCATTTGGCCATTCAAGATGGAACGCTTGCTGTGAAATCCTCTCATTGGATAGAAAAGAATGGTTTTAGCTGCTGTTTTCCAAATCCCCAAACATACAGCCAAAATCCCATAAATGCATGTCATGTTGTGGCTGTACAGAACATTGGTTGGGCCACTGTTGGAATATTGTGTGCAATTCTGGTCGTCTTCCTATCAGATAGATGTTGTGAAACTTGAAAGGGCTCAGAAAAGATTTACAAGGATGTTGCCAGGGTTGGAGATTTGAGCTATAGGGAGAGGCTGAACAGGCTGGAGCTGTTTTCCCTGGAGTGTTGGAGGCTGAGGGGTGACCTTATAGAGGTTTACAAAATTGAGGGCATGGATAGGATAAATAGACAGCATCTTTTCCCTGGGGTGGGGGAGAGAGGTTTAGGGTGAGAGTGGAAAGATATAAAGGAGACCTCAGGGGAACTTTTTCACGCAGAGGGTGGTACGTGTGTGGAATGAGCTGCCAGAGGATGTGGTGGAGGCTGATACAATTACAACATCTAAAAGGCTCTGGATGGGGACATGAATAGGAAGGGTTTGGAGGAATATGGGCCGGGTGCTGGCAGGTGGGACTAGATTGGGTTGGGATATCTGATTGGCATGGACGGGTTGGACCGAAGGGTCTGTTTCCGTGCTGTACATCTTTATGACTCAATGACTCTAAATACATCACGGGACCAGTCAATGGAGTGAATAACAAAATGGTGGTGTGTGTGCTGTGTGATTGTTTGGGATTTGTAGCATGGGGGATACTGCTGAGGTTATCAGGCTGTTCTTTCCTGTCACTGTGCGCAATGCAATCGCTTACTTCAGTGTGAACATTGGCCTGAACCAGTGCCTAGCTCGACAGCTCTGAGTTGTCTCCTGACACGTTCCTCCTTCATCCCTCTAGGTAGCCCCTTTTCAGAGACGTTTGGTGGCCAAGTGGTGGTGCCGGTGTTAACCCTGTCCATCCTGAGTTACATCTTCATCCGGCACCTACTCAAGGATGGAAAAGCATGTGGAAAATCGACAGCAGCAAACCCCACCATTCATTGTTTGATGAGGTAAGATTCCTCAGGGGAAATGAGGCCTGAGGCTTGTCAGTAACTCATAGGCTCAATCCCTATGGAGGAGACAGAGACTGCCCCCAGTAAACTGGGGAATCAGCTCACGTGGGAAAGCAACTGAGGCAAGATTCATTTAAAACAAAACCAAACCATTTTAAACCCCGGACAGGAAAAAGCTGCACAGAAGAAAAACAATCACGGACGGTTAAAGATTTAAGAAACAGTATAAAACTAAAAAGAAGTGCTTGCAAAAATTTAAAAAAAGCATATATCCTGTTGAATGGGAAAGATCTAAAGACCTGAAAAGGGCCACATTGGCAGTGTATAAGAACAATGAAAAGGGAATATGAAAAAAAACTTCCTGAGACATCAAAATCAATTAGCAAAGCATTTTAGTGACATAAAAAAGAAGTGGGTGGTCAGCAGTAATGTTAGCTCACTAAAGCCTGAAAGTGGGGATATTGTCAGTGACTGTTGGGAAAATGCAGACACAGTGAAAACACAGTCACTGATTCGAACAGGAGTCTGCCTGAAGCTGAATGGTTCATTCTGTTCAGTGAGGTGACAGGAGAAACCTCATCGATATCCCCTTCACTGGCAGATAGACAGTTGAAGACACTCATAGAGTCTTAGATTTCATCTTCTGCCTCGGAACACTTCAACCCCAGGGCATCAACGTGGACTTCAACAGTTTCCTCATTTCCCCTTCCCCCACCTCACCCTAGTTCCAGCCTTCCAGCTCAGCACCGTCCCCATGACCTGTCCTACCTGCCTATCTTCTCTTCCACCTATCCACTCCACCCTCTCCTCCCTGACCTATCACCTTCATCCCCTCCCCCACTCACCCATTGTACTCTATGCTATTTTCTCCCCACCCCCACCCTCCTCTAGCTTATCTCTCCACACTTCAGGCTCACTGCCTTTATTCCTGATGAAGGGCTTTTGCCCGAAACGTCAATTTTACTGCTCCTCAGATGCTGCCTGAACTGCTGTGCTTTTCCAGGGATTGAGGTTCACTAGAAGGAGGTGTTAGCAATTCTGGAAAGTGTGAAAATAGACAAGTCCCCTGGGCCGAATGGGATTTATCCGAGGATTCTCTGGGAAGCCAGGGAGGAGATTGCAGAGCCTTTGGCTTTGATCTTTATGTCGTCAATGTCTACAGGAATAATGCCAGAAGATTGGAGGATAGCAAATGTTGTTCCCTTGTTCAAGAAGGGGAGTAGAGACAACCCTGGTTATTATAGACCAGTGAGCCTTACTTCAGTTGTAGGTAAAGTTTTGGAAAAGGTTGTAAGAGATAGGGTTTATAATCATCTAGAAAGGAATAATTTGATTAGGGATAGTTTAGTGAAGAGTAGGTCGTGCCTCACAAACCTCATTGAGTTCTTCGAGGAGGTGACCAAACAGGTGGATGAGGGTGAAGTGGTTGATGTAGTGTATATAGATTTCAATAAGGGGTTTGCTAAGGTTCCCTACGGTAGGCTATTGCACAAAATACAGAAGTATGGGACCGAGGGTTACTTAATGGTTTGGATCAGAAATTGGCTAGCTGAAAGAAGACAGAGGGTGATGGTTGATGGAAATGTTCGTCCTGGAGTTCAGTTACTAGTGGTGTACCGCAAGGATCTGTTTTGGGTCCACTGCTGTTCGTCATTTTTATAAATGACGTGGATGAGGTTGTAGAAGGATGGGTTAGTAAATTTGCGGATGACACTAAGGTCGGTGGAGTTGTGGATAGTGCTGAAAGATATTGTAGGTTACAGAGGGACATAGATAAGTGCAGAGCTGGGCTGAGAGGTGGCAAATAGAGTTTAATGTGGAAAAGTGTGATGTGATTCACTTTGGAAGGAGTAACAGGAATGCAGAATACTAAGCTAATGGTAAGATTCTTGGTAGTGTAGATGAGCAGAGAGATCTCAGTGTCCAGGTACACAGATCCCCTGAAAGTTGCCGCCCAGGTTAATTGGGTTGTTAAGAAAGCGTATGGTGCGTTAGCTTTTATTGGGAGAGGGATTGAGATTCACAAGGTCATGCTGCAGTTGTACAAAACTCTGGTGCGGCTGTACTTGGAGTATTGTGTACAGTTCTAGTCACTGCATTATAGGAAGATGTGGAAGCTTTGGAAAGGGCGCAGAGGAGATTAACCAGGATGTTGCCTGATATGGAGGGAAGGGCTTATGAGGAAAGGTTGAAGGTTGAGAGGTGACTTAATAGAGACATACAAGATAATCAGAGGATTGTATAGGGTGGACAGGGAGAGTTTTTTTCCTTGGATGGTGATGGCCAGCACAAGGGGACATATCTATCACCCCTCAATTTAAAGATATAGGACAGACGTCAGAGGGAGTTTCTTTACTCAGGGAATAAAGGGGCGTGGAGTTGAAGATGATCAGATCGGACATGATCTCAATGGCATTATGGGCGTGATGGGCTCAATGGCCTCATTCTGCTGTATATCATGGTCTTATGATTTTTTCATCCATCCTGTAGTAACTATGTCACCCTGTCCCCTTTCTTCACAAAAGATGAAACAACTCTGAATAATGAGATCCCAGAATTGGACTCAGTGTAAATAGCTGTTTTGTTTCCATTCCTTTGTGGGACGTGACCATCATTTTTATATGCAGCGTTTATTGAGCCTCCCTAGCTGCCCTTGAACTGAGTGGCTTGCTAGGCTATTCCAGAGGGTAGTTCCGAGTTAATGCTTTACTGGGAGGCTGGAGTCCCTTGTTAACCAGACCAGGTAAAGGTGACAGCTTTCCCTCCCTGAAGGACATTAGTGAACCAGGTAGATTTTTTTCGACATCATGTCATGATTCTCAATAGATTGCAAATGCCAGATAGTTTTCATTGAATTCAAATTCCGCCATATCCCATGGCAGGATTCAAACCTGGATTCCCAGAACATTGTCTGGATTAAGATTTTCTGCATTAAGAGTCTCATGATAATACCAATAGGCCACCACTTCCCTCTCTGAAATGGCTATACAATCATTGATTGAGTGATTTATTATTGTACAGGCAGATTATATCATCCCAAGTGCTTCATGGTAGCAGAATAAAGCGCAGAAGTGAGTGTTACAGCTGGAATACATTGCCAAGAGGTAGTAGAGGCCGGCACGGTAGATTTATTTTAAGGGACATCTGGACAGATGCATGAGTAGGGACACAGATGCTTAGGAATTGGGCGATAGGTTTAGACAATGGCTTTTGATTAGCTCAAACTTAGATTAGATTAGACTTACAGTGTGGAAACAGGCCCTTCGGCCCAACAAGTCCACACTGACCCGCCGAAGCGCAACCCACCCATACCCCTACATTTACCCCTTACCTAACACTATGGGCAATTTATCATGGCCAATTCACCTGACCTGCACATCTTTGGACTGTGGGAGGAAACCGGAGCACCCGGAGGAAACCCACGCAGACACAGGGAGAACGTGCAAACTCCACACAGTCAGTCGCCTGAGTCGGGAATTGAACCCGGGTCTCAGGCGCTGTGAGGCAGCAGTGCTAACCACTGTGCCACTGTGCCGCCCACGGGCCGAATGGCCTGTTCCTGGGCTGTACATTTTCTTCATTCTTTGTTCTTTGCTGAGAAGGTGCAGGGACAGCAACCAATATTAACCTTTGAGAGGCCCATTCATGAGTCTGATAACAACAGGAAAGAAGAATATGTTTATACATGTATTCAAATGTTTATATCTTCTGCCTGATGGAAGGGAATATGACTGGGTTGGGAGGGGTCCTGGATGAAGTTGGTTCCTTTCCCGAGGCAATGGATGGGAGGCTGGTTTGTGGGATGGACTGGGCTGGATTTGCCACTCTCTGAAGTTCCTTTTGGTCTTGGCAGAGCAGTTCCTATCTCACGCTGTGATGCATCCAGTTAGGATGCTTTCAATGGTGCATCGATAGAAATTGTTCAGAGACCTTAGGGCATGCTGAATGTCCTTAACCTCCTGAGGAAGCAGAGACATTGTTTGTGCTTTCTGGATTGTTGTATTGATGTGGATATCCCAGAAAAGATTATTGGTGGTCATCACTCCCAGGAACATGAAGCTGTGGACCACCTCCACCTCCACCCCATTGATACAGGCAGGGACATGCCCTCCAGTCCACTTCCTGAGGTTAATGACCAACTCCTTTGTTTTACTGACGTTGTTATCTTTACACAACACCGTTAAACACTCCGTATCTTTCCTGTACTCTGCTTCCTGATTGTTTGAGGTCTGAACTACAACAACGGTGTCATCAACCAACTTGTCAATGGAGTTGTGGTGGAATTTGCCCACCCCGAGTGTACAGAAGTAAAGTAGGGGCTGAGTACACAGCCTTGTGGGGCACTGCTTTTGAGGAGGATTGTGCTAATGCCTAACCTTCTGACTGGGATTTATGGGTCAGGAAGTCGAGGATCCATTGACAGAGAGGGGAACCGTGACCTAGTTCTTGAAGTTTGGAGATGAGTTTGTTTGGAATTATAGTGTTGAAGATGGAGATTAGCCTGATGTAGGGATCCTTAATGATCATACCTATTAGCAGGTCTTTTTTCAGTTAGTTCATTTATTTTGTTCTGAATACTCCAAGCATTCAAGTAAAGGGCGATCAATTTTGCCTTTCCTCCCTTATTTATCCTGATGAAGGGCTCCTGCCTGAAACTTCGATTCTCCTGCTCCTCAGATACTACATGGCCTGCTGTGCTTTTCCAGCAGCACACACACTTGACTTTCTCCCTTATTTATCCTGTTAACTCTCCTCATAGCTGTTTCTGTATGTTTGTACACTCTGACCCTTCCTGTTCCATGCTGCATTTCATTCCCCCAACAGCTCTCCTGTAACTGGTGGGATATCCTCTTGCTTTGGAAGCTGACAATTCCTCTCTCTCTCCTCTAATGAAATGTAGGTTTCATTAGATCCCCCTCATCCTTCTAAACTCCATCCACTGTACACCCAGACTTCTCAAATGTTCCACATTTATTCTGCTTTTCATTCCATTGTCGTGACCCTCCTCTGATCACATTCCAGGGCCAGGACATCCTTCCTGAGACACAACTGCACACAATACTCCAAACGTGGTCTGACCAGAGCCTTACACAGCCTCAGACCTACATCTCCCTGCTTTTATATTCAAGTCCTCTCACAATAAATGCCATCATTGCATTTGCCTTCCTGTTTACTGACCTTAAGAGAAACCTGAACGAGAACTCCAAGTCCCTTTGCACTTTTATATTTCTGAAATCACTCCCCTTTTAGAAAATAGCCCATGACCTCACATTTTCCCACGTTGTACTCCATCTGCTCCTCCTTTGCCCACTCTCCAAACCTGTCCAAATCCTTTGGCAGCCTCCCCACCATCTCAATGCTACCTGTCCCTCTACCTATCTTTGTAGCACCTGCAAATTTAACCAGAGTGCCCTCAGTTCCTTCACCTAGATTGTTAATGTATGCAGTTAAAACTTGTGGAGCATCCGCGATGCTGAGGGGGTCGTGGATAGCATGTTTAGTGAACTGGTCACACCGCAGGTTAGAATTGCTGAGGGAGACGGGGAATGGGTCAGCAAACTGCAGAAAAAGATTAGGAAGGCAGTGCAGGTGCCCCCTGCGGTTATCTCCCTCAAAACAGGTTTACCATTTTGGATACTGCTGGGGGAGATGGCTCACCAGGGGAGGGCAGCAGTTGCCAGGATCATGGCACTGTGGTGGGCACTGCTGTTCAGAAGGGCAGGAAAAAGACTCATAGGGCCATAGTCATGGGGGATTCTATTGTGAGGGGAGTAGATAGGCGGTTCTGTGGCTGAAAACCAGACTGCCGGATGGTATGTTGCCTCCCAGGTGCTCGGGTCAGGGATGTCACCGATCGGCTGCAGGACATTCTGAAAGGGGGAGGGTGAACAGCATACAGGCACCAATGATATCGGTAATAGATGGGATGAGGTCCTACAAGCAGAATTTAGGGAGTTGGGAATAGAGTTAAAAAGTAGGATCTGAGGTAGTAATCTCAGGATTGCTACCAGTGCCATAGGCGAGTCCGAGTAGGAACAATAGAATATTCAGGATGAATGCACAGCTTGAGAGATGATGCAGGAGGGAGGGGCTCAGATTTTGGGACATTGGGACTGGTCCTGGGGGAGTTGGGACGAATACAAATCGGACAGTCTACACCTGAACTGGACAGGAACCAATGTCCTTGGAGTGCTTTTTCTAATACTGAGACTTGGTTGAGGGAAGGGCATGATTGGTAACTCAACATCCCAGGATATCGATGCTTCAGGTGGGATAGAGAGGGAGGTAAAAGGGGGCAGGAGTTGCATTGCTGGTCAGAGAGGATATCACAGCTGTACTGAAGGAGGGCACTATGGAGGACCCGAGCAGTGAGGCAATATGGGCAGAGCTCAGAAACAGGAAGGGTGCGGTAACAATGTTGGGGCTGTACCACAGGCCTCCCAACAGCGAGCATGAGATAGAGGGACAAACATGTCAACAAACTATGGAAAGGTGCAGGAGCAACAGGGTGGTGGTGATGGGAGATTTGAATTTTCCCAACATTGACTGAGATACACTTAGTATTAGAGGTTTAGTTGGAGCAGAATTTGTAAGGAGCATCCAGGAGGGTTTTCTAGAGCAGGATGTAAATACTCCAACTCGGGAAGGGACCATATTGGACCTGGTGTTGGGGAATGAGCCCGGCCGGGTGGTTGAAGTTTCAGTAAGGGATTACTTTGGGAATAGGGATCACAATTCCATAAGTTTTAGGATACTTGTGGACAAAGACAAGAATGGTCCTAAAGGAAGAGTGCTAAACTAGGAAAGGCCAACTATACCGACATTCGGCAGGAGCTGGGGAATGTGGATTGGGAGCAGCTGTTTAAGGGAAAATCCACGTTTGATGAGAGGAAGGCGTTTAAAGAGAGGTGATTAGAGTTCAGGACAGACATTTTCCTGTGAAAATGAGGCAAGATTAGGGAACCATGGATGACAGGTGAAATTGTGAGACTAGCTAAGAGGAGAAAGAAAGCATACAGAAGGTCTAGGCGATGGAAAACAGGTGAAGCTTTAGAAGAATATCAGGAAGTATGACTATTCTGAATTGTGGAATTAACAGGGCTAAACGGGGTCGTGAAATATCTTATCAAACAGGGTTAAGGAAAATCCCAAAGCCTTTTATTTGTATATAAGGAGCCAGAGGGTAACTAGAGAAAGGGTTTGCCCACACAAGGACAAAGGAGGGAAGATATGCGTAAAGTCAGAGAAGATGGGTGAGATTCTTCATGAGTACTTTACATTGGTATTCACTGAGGAGAGGGACATGGTGGATGTTGAGGTTAGGGATAGACTCTAGTTTGATTACTCGAAGTCAAGTCAGCATAAGGAGAGAGGAAGTGTTGAATATTCTAAGAGGCGTTAAGGTGGACAAGTTCCCAGGTCCAGATGGGATCTATCCCAGGTTACTGAGGGAAGCAAGAGAGGAAATAGCCGGGGCTTTAACATATATCTTTGCAGCATTGGAAGAAAATTGGCTTATTAGTGATAGGCAACATGGTTTTGTGCAGGGAAGGTCATATCTTACCAGCTTAGTAGAATTCATTGAAGAGGTGGCAAAGTTGGTTGATGTAGGAAGGACTGTCATGTACATGGACTTCAGAGATAAGGTTTGATAAAGTTCCACATTGGAGGCTGATGGAGAAAGTGAAGTCTCATGGACTCCAGGGTGTACCAGCTAGATGGATAGAGAACAGGTTGGGCAGTAGGACACAGTAGTCATGGAAGGGGGCTTTTCAAAATGGAGACCTGTGACCACTGGTGTCCCACAAGGATGTGTGCTGGGACCACTGTTGTTTGTGATATACATAAATGATCTGGAGGAGGGTGTAGGTTGCCTCATTAGCAAGTCTGCAGATGACACTAAGATTGATGAAGTAGCAGATAGTGAAGGGGATTGTCAGAGAATGCAGCAGAATAGAGAGAGGTTGGAGAGTTGGGCAAAGAAACGATAGATGAAGGTCAATCTGGGCAAATGTGAGGTGATACATTTTGGAAGATCCAATTCCAGAGCAAACTGTACAGTAAATGGAAAAGCCCTGGGGAAAATTGATGTCCAGAGAGATCTGGGTGTTCAGGTCCATTGTTCCCTGAAGGTCAATGGAGTGGTCAAGAAGGCATAGGGCATGCTTTCCTTCATCAGACAGGGGATTGAGTACAAGAGTTGGCAGGTTGTGGTACAGTTGTAGAAGACTTTGGTTCAGCCACATTTGGAATACCGTGTATGGTTCTGGTCGCTACATTACCAAAAGGATATGGATGCTTTGGAGAGGGTGCAGAAGAGGCTCCCCAGGATGTTATCTGGTAGGGAAGATGCTAGCTAAGAAGAGAGATTGAGTAGATTAGGATTATTTTCATTGAAAAGGTGGAGGTTGAGGGGGGACCTGATTTGTAAACAGGGTGGATAGCAAGAAGCTTTTTCTCAGAGTGGGGGATTCGATTACTAGGGGTCTTGAGTTCAAAGTGCAAGGGGAAAGGTTTGAGGGAGATATACGTGAAAAGTTCTTTACTCAGAGGGTGGTGGGTGCCTGGAACGCGTTGCCAGTGGAGGTGGCAGAGGCGAACACCATAGCATCATTGAAGATGTATCTGTCCAGGTATAATGAATGGGTAGGGAGAGAGCAATATGGATCAACAGGTTTAGATAAACGATATGGATTGGCATACACTTGGAGGGCCAAAGGGCCTGTTCCTAAGCTTTTTCCTGTCCAGGAGCAGCGGGTGACAGAGCGGAGTGATGTGGGGACAAGGAGGGTGCCGGGGTTGGTCAGGGAACTGTTTGAATTCTTACCTTCGAAGCCTTTGTCCTGTCCGGGAGCAACAGGAGACAGAGCGGAGATGACATGGAGACAAGGAGGGTGCTGAGAAGGAAGGACTTTGGATATATTTGGGCAGCAGCTAAACCTGAGATACTACACAGGTAGTATCTCCCTCCCATACTCTTCTCCCCGCTCCCCCCCCTCCACCCCCTCTAACCAGAAGAAAAAGGACTCTGTAAGGTAAGGGGTTTTTCCTTTCTTTTCTTTCATATATTGAAGTGTATTGTTTGGTTTTAGTTGGTTGACATAAAGCTAAACTTACAATGTCAAGGGACCTCAGACCCATGGCATGTGCCTCTTGCTTGATGTGGGAACTCAGGGATGTGTCTGACATTCCTGACTCTTACACTTCCAAGATGGAGGACGGGAAAAATTTCTGGTGTAAGAGCTGCTACTTTTTCTTGAGATATCTTAGGTGCTGGAGGTGATTTCCTCGAATCCCAGGAGCAGCAATGACTGTTTGATATGCTGTTACATTGTTTTGGAACTTTGGGAACAAAAAGTCAAAACAACAGCAGTTTTAAAAGGGAGAAGAGCAGACAAAGGAAGCACCTGGTGAGGACACTGCAGGAGGGAGAGAGAGAGAGAGAGAGAGAACCTGCACAGTTACTGCCTGCGCTGTTTGAATTCGTTTATCGCTAGATATCGGAGTGCATCTGGGAAACTTAACAAACAATGAAATTCGCAACTAATCTTGGGCGAAGTTCACAACACAGAATCAAAGAAGTTAATTGTTGTTTTGAGTCTGTGCAAGAGAAAGGCTGTATTAGTGAGTACAGTGGGGTCTTTCTTGATTATATGTTTTTGGAAATAAGTCTCTTGATTCAACTTAAAATATAAACCATTGCTCTTAATTTAACCTTATACAGTGTTTGTTGAGAAATAAGACAGTGTTATTTTCTGGGTCTGTAGATTGTGAAGGAGCAAAAATGGCCTTTGCAGTGACACGTACTTCTTGTCAGATGTGAGAGTTTAATGAGAGTTTAAGGGTTACTGCGGATTATATCTGCCATAAATGCTGTTGGATGCGAATCTTATCAGATCGAGTGGATCGGTTGGAGAGACAGATAGAAGCGATGAGGAATTTGCAGCAGCAACAGTATGTGATGGATGGCAGTTATAGGAAGGGGGGGGGAAGTCTCAGATACAGTCACATAGATGGGTTGACTTCAGGAAGGGTAAGAGAGGTAGGCAGCTAGAACAGGTGCCTTTTGTGGATGTACCCATTTCAAACAGGTCTGCTGTTTTGGAAAATGCAAGGGGCGATGGATTCTCAGGGGAACGTAGCACGAACAGTCAAGTTTCTGATATTGAGACTGGCTCTAATGCAACGAAGGGTACGTTGGCTTCCAAGAGATCAATTGTGTTAGGGGATTCTGTAGTCCCAGATACAGACAGACGTTTCTGTGGCCAGCAGAGAAAAAGCAGAGTGGTGTGTTGTTTCCCTGGTGCCAGGATCAAGGATGTCTCATGGGGGAGAGGGGCCAGCAGGAGGTCATTGTCCACATTGGACCCAACGACATTGGAAGGGAAAAGGTTGAGATTCTGAAGGGAGATTACAGGCAGAAATTTAAAAAGGAGGTCCTCAAGGGGAGTAATATCTGGATTACTCCCAGTGCTACGAGCTAGTGAGGGCAGGAATAGGAGGATAGAGCAGATGAATGCATGGCTGCGGAGCTGGAGAAGGATTCACATTTTTGGATCATTGGAATCTCTTTTATGGTAGAAGTGACCTGTACAAGAAGGATGGATTGTACCTAAATTGGAAGGGGACTAATATACTGGCAGGGAAATTTGTTGGAACTGCTTGGGAGGATTTAAACTAGTAAGGTGGGGGGGGGTGGGACCCAAGGAGATAGTGAGGAAAGAGATGAATTTGAGACTGGTACAGTTGAGAACAGAAATGAGTCAAACAGTCAGGGCAGGCAGGGACAAGGTAGAACTAATAAATTAAACTGCATTTATTTCAATGCAAGGGGCCTAACAGAGAAGGCAGATGAACTCAGGGCCTGGTTAGGAACCTGGGACTGGGATATCATAGCAGTTACAGAAACATGGCTCAGGGGTGGACAGGACTGGCAGCTTAATGTTCCAGGATACAAATGCTACAGGAAGGATAGAAAAGGGAGGCAAGAGAGGAGGGGGAGTGGCATTTTTGATAAGGGCTAGCATTACAGCTGTGCTCAGGGAGGATATTCCTGGAAATACATCCAGGGAAGTTATTTGGGTGGAACTGAGAAAGAAGAAAGGGATGATCACCTTATTGAGTTGTATTACAGACCCCCAATAGTCAGAGGGAAATTGAGAAACAAACTTGTAAGGAGATCTCAGCTATCTGTAAGAATAATAGGGTAGTTATGGTAGGGGATTTTAACTTTTCAAACATGGACTGGGACTGCTATAGTGTTCAGGGTTTAGATGGAGAGGAATTTGTTAAATGCATTCAAGACAATTTTCTGATTCAGTATGTGGATGTACCTACTAGAGAAGATGCAAAACGTGACTGAGGTGTCAGTGGGAGAGCACTTTGGGGCTAGTGACCATAATTCTATTCATTTTAAAATAGTGATGGAAAAGGATAGAGCAGATCTAAAAATTGAAGTTCTAAATTGGAGAAAGGCCAATTTTGATGATATTAGGCAAAAACTTTCGAAAGCTGATTGGGAGCAGATGTTCATAGATAAAGGGACAGCTGGAAAATGGGAAGCCTTCAGAAATGAGATAACAAGAATCCAGAGAAAGTATGTTCCTGTCAGGGTGAAAGGGAAGGCTGATAGGTATAGGGAATGCTGGATGACTAAAGAAATTGAGGGTTTGGTTAAGAAAATGAAGGAGCATTTATCAGGTATAGACAGGATAGATCGAGTGAATCCTGAGAAGAGTATAAAGGAAGTAGGAGTATACTTAAGAGGGAAATCAGGAGGGCAAAAAGGGGACATGAGATAACTTTTTGGCAAATAGAATTAAGGAGAATCCCAAGAGTTTTTGCAAATATATTAAGCACAAAAGGGTAACTAGGGAGAGAATAGAACATAGAACATAGAAAAATACAGCGCAGTACAGGCCCTTCGGCCCTCAATGTTGCGCCGACCGAATCCTACCTAACCTACACTAGCCCAATAACTTCCATATGCCTATCCAATGCCCGCTTAAATGACCATAAAGAGGGAGAGTTCACCACTGCTACTGGCAGGGCATTCCATGAACTCACAACCCGCTGCATAAAGAATCTACCCCTAACATCTGTCCTATACCTACCACCCCTTAATTTAAAGCTGTGTCCCCTAGTAACAGCTGACTCCATTAGCGGTAAAAGGTTCTCAGTGTCTACCCTATCTAAACCCCTAATCACCTTGTACACCTCTATCAAATCTCCCCTAAACCTTCTTTTCTCCAATGAGAACAGGCCCAAGTGCCTCAGCCTTTCCTCATACGATCTTCCTACCATGCCAGGCAACATCCTGGTAAACCTCCTCTGCACTCGTTCCAATGCCTCCACATCCTTCCTATAGTATGGCGACCAAAACTGCACACAATACTCCAGATGAGGCCGCACCAGAGTCTTATACAACTGCAATAGGGCCCCTCAAAGATCAGCAAGGTGGCCTTTGTGTGGAGCCGCAGAAAATGGGGGAGATACTAAATGAATACTTTGCACCAGTGTTTTATTCTGATACAGAGTAGACCCTCCTGCTTAATTTAAAACCAGCAACACCAAAAAGATTTATCCTATGCAGTAACCTGTAAAACATCGAGAAGCCAAGGCCAATTAAAAGTAAAACTTAACAACATTATTTCTTAAGGTAGAACAGAGAATAATTAACTAACAACTACTCACAAGTCCTTACTCTAATCTATCTTTTAACTTCCTCTTCAAAAATACTAGTCCAATAAACCACCTGATTACGATTTACAGGAAAATTCAAATTTTAAAACCAGCCAGCAGTCAAATCTTCTCTTTATCTTTGTCGGTAGATTGGCTACTGGTCAGTGTTAAGGCTTCCTCTGTGCGAACTCCTTCTCTCGGCAGGTACTTCTCAGAGTTCTGACTAGCAGTCTACAGCTGTTGGTCTGCAGCAGTACTCCTCCCAACTGTTCATTTTTCCCCAGCCTTATACCCCAAGGCATCAGATTGTGTCATTTGCTTTTAAGATTGTCAATATACTCCATTCAAACTGGATTGGAATTTGATTTTTTTTTGTGTCTGTTAAACTGATTGGCCTAATTCAAATCTATTTTGTCGTTTCCAGGCAACCAGCTACCCCAGTGGCTGGAGCATATATTACTTTGTGTCTTATTGAGAACACCTGGTGTTTTCACTGCTAGCTTTTACTCTTTTAAAGGTATAGTAAACCCACATCTTCATAACAGTTTACTGTGGAGGAGAACATGGAAGATGTAGAATGTGGGGAAATAGATGGTGATATCTTGAAAAATGTCCACATTACAGAAGAGGAAGTGCTGGGTGTCTTATCGCATAAAAGTACATAAATCCCAAGATCTGATCAGGTGTACTCGAGAATTCTATAGGAAGTAAAGTAAGTGATTGCTGGGCCCCTTGCTGAGATATTTGTATCATTGATAGTCACGGGTGAGGTGCCAGAAGACTGGAGGTTGGCTAATGTAGTGCCACTGTTTAAGAAGGGCGGTAAAGACAAGCCAGGGAACTATAGACTGGTGAGCCTGATCTTGGTGGTGGGCAAGTTGTTGGAGGGAATCCTGAGGGACAGAGTGTACATGTATTTGGAAAGGCGAGGACTGATTTGGGATAGTCAACATGGCTTTGTGCGTGGGAAATCATGTCTCACAAACTTGATTGATTTCTTTGAAGAAGTAACAAAGAGGATTGATGAGGGCAGAGCAGTAGATGTGATCTATATGGACTTCAGGAAGGCGTTCGACAATGTTTCCCATGGGAGACTGGTTAGCAAGGTTAGGTCTCATGGAATACAGGGAGAACTGGCCATTTGGATACAGAACTGGCTCAAAGGTAGAAGACAGAGGATGGTGGCGGAGGGTTGTTTTTCAGTCTGGAGGCCTGTGACCAGTGGAGTGCCACAAGGATCGGTGCTGGGCCCTCTACTTTTTGTCATTTACATAAATCACTTGGATGGAAGAATAAGAGGTACTGTTCGTAAGTTTGCAGATGACACCAAAATTAGAGGTGTAGTGAACAGCGAAGAGGGTTACCTCAGATTACAACAGGATCTGGACCAGATGGGCCAATGGGCTGAGAAGTGGAAGATGGTGTTTAATTCAGATAAATGTGAGGTGCTGCATTTTGGGAAAGCAAATCTTAGCAGGACTTATACACTTAATGGTAAGGTCCTAGGGAGTGTTGCTGAACAAAGAGACCTTGGGGTGCAGGTTCATAGCTCCTTGAAGGTGGAGTTGCAGGTAGATAGAATAGTGAAGAAGGCATTTGGTATGCTTTCCTTTATTGGTCAGAGTATTGAGTACAAGAGTTAGGAGGTCATATTGTGGCTCTACGGGACATTGGCTAGGCCACTGTTGGAATATTGCATGTAATTCTGGTGTTCTTCCTATCAGAAAGATGTTGTGAAACTTGAAAAGGTTCAGAAAAGATTTACAAGGATGTTGCCAGGGTTGGAGGATTTGAGCTACAGGGAGAGGCTGAACAGGCTGGAGCTGTTTTCCCTGGAGTGTCAGAGGCTGAGCGATGACCTTATAGAGGTTTACAAAATTGAGAGGCATGGATAGGATAAACAGACAAGGTCTTTTCCCTTGGGTGGGGGAGCCCAGAATGAGAGGGCATAGATTTAGGGTGAGAGGGGAAAGATATAAAAGAGACCAAAGGGGCAACATTTTCATGCAGAGGGTGGTACGGGTATGGAATGAGCTGCCAGAGGAAGTAGTGGAGGCTGGTACAATTACAACATTTAAAAGGTATTTGGATGGGCATATGAATAGGGAGGATTTGGGGGGATATGGGCCGGGTGCTGGGAAATGGGACTAGATTGGGTTGGGATATCTGGTCGGCATGGACGGGTTGGACCGAAGGGTCTGTTTCTGTGCTGTACTTCTCTATGACTCTATGATTCCATGGAGAAAGTGAGGACTGCAGATGCTGGAGATCAGAGCTGAAAATGTGTTGCTGGAAAAGTGCAGCAGGTTAGGCAGCATCCAAAGAGCAGGAGAATCGACGTTTCGGGCATGAGCCCTTCTTCAGGAATCTATGATTCCATGTTCAATTAACTTTTCCCCCATCTGTCTGTTACTAGTCAAGTTTTCAGGAACATGTAAATCTCCCATGATAACATGTAACAGAAGCACTTCACTTTTGTGACATGGTATAGAAAAAGAAGATTTAATCTGTTTTCAAAGTGGGCACAAGGGATCTTACAAAATGCTCCCATAAGTCACCAGATCCACACTGCACTTACCTCAGAAGAATTCATACGTTATCTTTTAAAATTGAATGAAGGTTTACAGAAGTGCTCTGAAACTCCCTCATGGTTTCCTGAAGCTGTAAACAACTCTTCCTGTCCTCTTCCCAAGTCTGACAGAATACAAGTTTCCAGACTGATCCAAGCTCAGACTGTTCCAAAGATGCTGACCTCGACTTCCAGCCACTACAGAGTTCGATGCTGCCTGTCCCATCCCTGACTTTATTTGAGAGCAGACTGGAGAATGACACCTCAGGTGAAATCTGGTGCATAGGATTTCCTAACCTCCTCCTGCTCCATTCTGTGTTATTACCCACATCCTCCTGAACCACTGTCATGTTACCCATAGGCTAGGTGCCATCCTGTCAGGTGGTGATGCTCTTACGACATGGTGTAAGCTCACCTGCTTAATTTAAACCAACAACACAGAAAAGATTTATCCCATGCAGTAATTTGTAAAACTTCAAGTAGCCAAGAACTAGTTCAAGTAAAAATTACCAACTTTAGTTCTTAAAGTAGAACAGAAAATAAATAACAACTATTTACAACTCCTTCCTCGAACCTTTTTTTTTTACCTTTCCTTCTATAATTCCAGTCTGATAAAACACCCGATTAAGACTTACAAAACAAAACTTCTTATCTGAAAACCAGGCAGCTTTTGGTTCTTCTCTGTATTCCTGTCGTCTTCTTTCTGCTTCACAGGCTACTGATCGATTAAAGGTACCTTTAAGAGAGCTATTCTCCGGGCAGTTTGCAGGTGTCATTGACTTGGCAGTTCTCCTCCCAACTGTTCACATTTTCCCAGTCTTATACCCCCCCACCCCCCCCCCCCCCCAAATCATTGGATAATGTCAATATACTCAATTCAAAGTTGATTGGCATTTGTTTTGTTGGTGGGGGGGGGAGGGGGAGGGGGAGTGTATGATTTGAATCCGGCCAATCTGTTTTTATCTCCAGGCCACCAGCTACCCTAGCTACTTCAGTAACTGGAGCACATGTTACATTGAGTCTTTTTGAGAATACTTGGTGCTGTCACTGATAGCTTTTAACTTTCTTAGAGGTACAGTATACCCACATCTTCATAACAATACTAAACATTGTCTCAAGGTTATCAATTTTCTACTAGAGAAGGGTAGCCCTGAGCCAATTCAGGGCAGGTTGCTCCGGCTGGAGTTTTCACCCATTCAGGAACCTGTGGACAGCCAAATGTAGCGACTGATTGTTGCATGCTGCCAACTGCTGCTCCTCATGTTGGGAACAACTATACAGCCTGCTGTTCTCTTGCAAAGTGAACAGGGAGAGCCTTTTTCCAAGTATGGGAACAGCAAACATGAGGGGACACAACTTTGAAGTGAGGGGAGATAGGTATAAGACAGATGTCAGAGGTAGTGAGGGTATGGAATGCTTTGCCTGTAACGGTAGTAGATTCGCCAAGTTTAAGTGCATTTAAGTCGTCATTGGACAGGCAAATGGACGTACATGGAATAGTGTAGGTGGGATGGGCTTCGGATTAGTATGACAGGGCAGCGCAACATCGAGAGCCGAAGGGCCTGTACTGTGCTGTAATGTTCTATGTTAAACTCATACTGGCTCCAAACCCATCACTGCTTTTTGTAGAACCAGCGTGTTATTTGGAATGTGCTCCCCACAGTGCAGGGGAGCGGCGAGAGAATCGAGAAAGAAATGCAAAGACAGTGCATTCTCTTCCAAACATTAAAAACCTTTTCTTCTCCCCACAGATTCAGGCGTCTGTCAGCCAATGATAATAATCTTATGACTGTATGATCCTGTCTGTGATCGGTGTATGATCCTGGAATGAGAAGCTGGATATTTGTGGGGAATGATACCGATTGGAGACAGCAGACTTAGCACATTACTTGTGAACCTGACTGAAGAACTAATCCTGGTGATGGAGCAAGAAATTATAGCGAGGACAACAGACTCCCCCTGAGAGAGTCAATGTGATCCAGACATCAGACTCCCCCTGAGAGAGTCAATGTGATCCAGACATCAGACTCCCCCTGAGAGAGTCAATGTGATCCAGACAACAGACTCCCCCTGAGGGAGTCAATGTGATCCAGACAACAGACTCTCCCTGAGGGAGTCAATGTGATCCAGACAGCAGACTCTCCCTGAGGGAGTCAATGTGATCCAGACAACAGACTCCCCCTGAGGGAGTCAATGTGATCCAATGAAATATTCAATCAAATATTCCCAAGTCAAAGGAGAATGACCCCAAGCTCTCCCCAACACTGGATACCATTTACCCTGATATGCTGAATAATTATTTCACTGGAGGTCTTTGTTACCAATGATATGATGAATCCTATAATGCAGTTATTAGTTCAGTTTGTTGTTGCTTCACATTCTGTGCAATGTTCCAATGAACAATTTCCATTTATTGCAGTGTCAGAGTCTCCATATTAATGTCTAGTTGGACTGTAGCCAGACAGAAACAAATGAGCCCCTCTGCTCAGTGACCCTTCCTCAGAGCCATCAGCGGCTCTTGGCAGTTGACCATTTGTTGGAATGTCAATGGAAACCACCTCATAGATTCGGATCGTTGTCAGCATTAAAACTAGATCCATATTGTGTGTGTGAGGCCACTGATAATGGTTTTGAGTTTAATACTGCAGCCTGTTTTATTGCTGGGAATTATTATGCCATGTTGAAATTGTACAAGACATTGATTTTGGCCGCATTTAGAATACAGTTCTGGTCGCCACATTACCAAAAGGATGTGGACGCTTTGGAGAGGGTGCAGAGAAGGTTTAGGAGGATGTTGCCTGGTGTGGAAGGTGCTCGCTATGAAGAGAGGTTGAGTAGGTTAGGTTAGTTTTCATTAGAAAAAAGGAGATTGAGGGGGGACCTGATTGAGATTGAAGGGTATAGGCAGGGTGGATAGAGACAAGCTTTTTCCCAGGGTGAGGGATTCAATAACGAGAGGTCACGCTTTCAGGGTGAGAGGTGAAAAGTTTAAGGGGGATACATGCGGCAAGTACTTCACACAGAGGGTGGTGGGCGTTTGAAATGCGTTACCAACAGAGGTGGTAGAGGCAGGCACAGTGGATTCATTTAAGATGCATCTGGACAGATGCGTGAGGAGGTGGGGAGCAGAGGGACACAGATGCTGAGGAATTGGGCGACATGTTTAGACAGTGGATTTGGATCAACACAGACTTGGAGGGCCGAAGGGCCTGTTCCTGGGCTGTGAATATTCTTTGTTCTTTGAATGTTTTGGAAAGTTTCTGTCCAAGGCTTGGAGCACCTACAGGGACACTCAGTGCTTGATCTTGGGCTGGCATGACTGTCTGCAGCTCATCAGTAGATAGAACCCTGGATCTCTTCCTCTGAATTCTGTCCATGGCAAAAGCTAGGACTAGGAATACACCACCTCCTCAAGGACTGAATCCCTCATTTACTGCTAACATCTGAGCTCCAGACCCTGTGTGAAAGTCCGTTCAACAAGGAGATGCTTTATTAAGGAAGGGGTGATTTTGTCTGCAACATGACCGGTTGTATCAGACCTGAACAGTACTAGACCTTGCCGTTTACTAACTCTGAAGGAAGTCAATCTGTCATCTTGTGCAAATCTGTTCCATATGTGACTCCATATCCAGAGCAATGTACAGAGAAACATTAGAAATCGAAACAAGAGAAGGCCATTCGCCCCATTGAGTTTGCTGCATGATTTGTTGTAATCTCCCTGATCATCTAAGTATATGGCCTGTTCCCCAGATGTTGTGAATCCTTCAGCCCCAAATACAATATCATGCCAAGCTTTGTCCTTGATGTTTACTGTGGTAGAGAATTCCACAGGCTCAATACTCTCTGGGTGAAGACTTTTCTCAACTCAATCATAAATGGCACACCTCAAAGTTTCATACATACAGACAGCATAGAAAAGGCCCTTTGGCCCATCAGATTTGCACTGGAATAACTCCCACTTCAGAGGCCAGTGAGGACTGCTGGAGATTAGAGTTGAGAGTGTGTTGCTGAAAAAGCACAGCAGGTCAGGCAGCACCCAACAAGCAGGAAAATCGCCATTCCGAGCCAGAGTTCCTGCTTCTCGGATGCTGCCTGACCTGCTGTGCTCTTCCAGCATCATACTCTCAACTACCAGTTCAGGTTGTAAATTTGCTCGTGAAGCTGGTGGGTTTGTTTTCGGACATTTTGTCACCATGCTGGGTAACATCAGTGAGCCTCCAGTGAAGCACTGGTGTTCTATCCCATTTTCTATCATGTATCTTGGTTTGTTGTGGTGGGTGATATCACTTCCAGTTCTGTTCTGAGAGGTTGGAAAATCAATGTGTTTGTTGATGGAATTCTGGTGCATGTCTTTGTTTAGCCTGTCCCTGGATGGATGTATTGGCCCAATCGAACTGGTGTCCCTCTTCGTCTGTGTATATGGATCCTAGTGCTAGTTGGTCATGTCTTTTGGTGGCTAGTTGATACTTACATATCCCGCTGGATCAGTTCCTGCCCGCCTGTCCGATGGAATGTTTGTTGCAAGAATGCCACACACTGATCTGATATTCAACGACAGGAACAATCATCCCAACACCCACAAATGGAGCTGCATCGGGACATTATCGAAACGAGCCACAACACACTGCAGCACCCAAGAACTCCGAGAAGCAGAGAAAGACATCTGTACAACGTATTCAGGAACAACGCTTGCCCGATAAGTGCAATCTGCCGATTCCTACAAAACAGATCAAAGCAAGAAGACATAACACGCCCAGAGACTCTAGCCACCCTGCCATATGTCAAATACATCTTGGAGATCATGACCAGACTACTCCAGCCTCTAAGCATTTGGATTTGGGATAGTCAACATGGCTTTGTGTTTGGGAGATCATGTCTCACAAACTTAATTGGGTTTTTTGAAGAAGTAACAAAGAGGATTGATGAGGGTAGAGTGGTAGCTGTGATCTATATGGACTTCAATAAGGTGTTTCTCAAGGTTCCCAATGGTAGATTGGTTAGAAAGGTTAGATCTCATGGAATACAGGGAGAACCAATATTTGGATACAGGGGGACAACATAAGCAACCCTCCAGCTCTCCGGCACCTTACATGTATTTAAGGATGCCACAAAGATATCTGTCGAAGCCCCAGCCATTTCCTCTCTCGCCTCCCTCAGCAACCTGGGATAGATCCCATATAGTCCTGGGGATTTGTCCACCTTAATAACCTCTAGTCTACCCAACACACCTTCCCTCCTTATGTGGTCGAGATTAATCAAACTTCTCTCTCTAATCTCAACATTCACCATGTCCCTCTCCTCAGTGAACACTGATGCAAAGTAATCATTCAGAATCTCACCCATTCTCTCAGGTTCAACACACAGCCTTCCTTCGTTATCCTTCAGTGGACCAATCCTTTCTCTAGTTACCTGCTTGCTTTTTATTTAAGAATAAAAGACTTTGGGATTCTCCTTAATTCTGCTCGCTAAAGCTATTTCATGACCCCTTTTAGCCACTTGATTCCTTGTTTAAGACTTGTCCTACTCTTCCGATATTCTTCCAGGGCCTGTTCTGTTCTTAGCTGCCTGGACCTTGTGTACGCTTCCCTTTTCCTCTTGGCTAGTTGTACAATTTCCCCTGTCATCCACGGTTCATGAATCTTGCCCTCCCTATCCTTTGCCTTCAACGGGACATGCCTGTCCTGCACTATCTTTGAAAGCCTCCCACATCTCAATGTGGACTTCCCTTCAAATAGCTGCCCCCAATCCACATTTCCCAGCTCCTGCCTAATTTTGATATAATTGGCCTTGGTCTACTTTAATACTCTTCCCTTTGAACCATTCTCTTCTTTATCTACGAGTATTCTAAAACTTACAGAATTGTGGTCACTGTTCCCAAAGAAATCCCCCATTGCAACCTTTTACTACCTGTCCCAGCACATTCCCCTTCCCTGGTTGAACTATTGACATACTGCTCTAGAAAACTCTCCTGGACATTGCTTACAATTTCTTCCCCATCCAGACCTCTGACACTAAGTGTATCCCAGTCAATGTTGGGAAAATTAAAATCTCCCATCGCCACTACCCTGTTGCCTCTACATCTTTCCATAATCTGTTTATCTATTTGTTCTTCTCCCTCATGCTCACTGTTGGGAGGCCTGTAATACAGCCCCAACAATGTAACTGCACCTTTCTTATTTCTCAGCTCCACCCATAATGCCTCACTGCTCAACCCCTCCATCGTCCTCCTTCAGCACAGCCGTGATATCGTCCCTGACCAGCAATGCAACTCCCCCCACCTTTTACTTCCCTCCCTGTCCTGTCTGAAGTGTCTATATCCTGGAACATCTAGTTGCCAATCATCATGCCCTTCTTTCAACCAAGTCTCTGTGATGGCAATAACGTTATACTCCCAGGCACCAATCCAAGCCCAATGTTCATCTGCCTAAGGCACTATACTCCTTGCATTAAAGTAGATGCATTTCAGTCCAACTGTTCCTTTGAACTCATCTGCTCTCTGCCTATTCTTCCCTTAATTAATGTTGTCTTCGTGATTCCTCCAGTCTCCAGTTTCCACCTGGCTGTCTCTGGTTGCCAGCCCCCTGCCACATGAGATTAAAACCTCCTCCAAAGCTGGAGCAAGACCTCCCCCAAGGACATTGTCTGGTTCAGGTGGAGACCGTCCAGTTTGTAATAGTAGTTCACAGCTCCTTGAAAGAGGAGTCGCAGGTAGATAGGATAGTGAAGAAGGCGTTTTCCTCTATTGGTCAGAGTACTGAGTACAGGAGTTGGGAGGTCATGTTACAGCTGTACAGGACATTGGTTAGGCCACTGTTGGAATATTGCGTGCAATTCTGGTCTCCTTCCCATCGGAAAGATGTGAAACTTGAAAGGGTTCAGATAGGATTTACAAGGATGTTGTCAGGGTTGGAGGATTTGAACTACAGGGAAAGGCTGAACAGGCTGGGGCTGTTTTCCCTGGAGCACCAGAGGCTGAGGGGTGACCTTATAGAGGCCGATAAATCATGAGGGGCATGGATAGGATAAATAGACAAGGTCTTATCCCTGGGATGGGTGAGTTCAGAACTAGAGGGCATAGGTTTAAGATGAGAGAGGAACGATATAAAAGAGATCTAAGGGGCAATTTTTCACTCAGAGGGTGGTATGTGTATGGAATGAGCTGCCAGAGGAAGTGTTGGAGGCTGGTATAATTACAACATTTAAGAGGCATTTGGATGGGTATATGAATAGGAAGGGTTTGGAGGGATATGGGCCGGGTGCTGGCAGGTGGGACTAGATTGGGTTGGGATCTCTGGTTGGCATTGACAAGGTTGGACTGAAGGTCTGTTTCCATGCTGTACATCTCTATGACTCTATATAAACCTACCACCACACTGAAGCAGCTCCTGATGAATATAAAGGACCCCTTACCAACAGCAGCACAACAGCCATCATTTATAAAATACCCTGCAAGAACTGCAACAAACATGACATCGGACAGGCGGGCAGGAACTGATCCAGCAGGATATGTAAGTATCAACTAGCCACCAAAAGACATGACCAACTAGCACTAGGATCCATATACACAGACGAAGAGGGACACCAGTTCGACTGGGACAATACATCCATCCAGGGACAGGCTAAACAAAAACACGCAGAAGAATTCCTAGAGGCATAGCATTTAACCGGAACTCCATCAACAAGCACATTGGACCCCATTTCCAAACCTCTCCGAAGCAAAACTGGAAGTGGCATCACCCACCCCAATAGACCGAGACACACAAATAGAAAATGGGATAGAACACCAGTGCTTCACTGGAGGCTGACTGATGTTACCGAGCATGGTGGCAAAATGACTGAGAACAAACCCACCAGCTCAGCAAGTCAACTTACATCCAGAACTTGATGTACTCGACAAGGATTTGAAGCACTCATCCAAATATTCATGAAAGGTTGGAAGGTATCCAGGCTTCATTACCTTCTGAATCAGTACATTACACAATCCCAACCAATGAGTAAAAATAATTTTCTCAAATCTCCACGAAATCACCTGTCCCAAGTCTAACATTGTAATATGATGTGACTGACTCCTCAACAAAGGAGAACACATGCTCAGCAGTCCATTCTCCTCTCAGCCTCACCCACCTCAAACACATCGTCTCTCAGCCTTTTCTACTTGGAATACACCAATCCAACCCGATTGAGTCTCTCTTTTTATACCTCAATTTCTCGATAGTGGGCTAGTACAGAGTGAGACAGGGGGCTGTGAGAGAGTGTGACGGGGGTGGGTGCTGATAAAGAGTGTGAAGGGGGTGGCTGTTATCGAGTGTGACGGTGGGGAATGTTATAGAGTGTGACGGTGGCAACTGTAAAAGAATGTGATATGGAGGACTGGTATAGCGTGTCACGGGGGAACTGTCATTAAGTGTGTGACGGAGGGATTATTATATAGTGCAACAGGGGGCTATTATACAGTGTGACGGGGGGACTGTTATACAGTGCGACAGGGGGCTATTATACAGTGTGACGGGGGGACTGTTATACAGTGCGACAGAGGGCTATTATACAGTGTGACGGGGGGGACTGTTATACAGTGTGACGGAGGGGACTGTTATACAGTGTGACGGGGGGGACTGTTATACAGTGTGACGGAGGGGACTGTTATACAGTGTGACGGGGGGGACTGTTATACAGTGTGACGGGGGGCGGACTGTTATCGAGTATGAAGGGGGGGCGGACTGTTATACAGTGTGACGGGGGGGACTGTTATACAGTGTGACGGGGGGCGGACTGTTATACAGTGTGACGGGGGGGGGACTGTTATACAGTGTGACGGGGGGACTGTTATCGAGTATGAAGGGGGGGACTGTTATACAGTGTGACGGGGGGGGACTGTTATCGAGTATGAAGGGGGGGGACTGTTATACAGTGTGACGGGGGGGCGGACTGTTATAGAGTGTGACGGGGGGGGACTGTTATACAGTGTGACGGGGGGACTGTTATACAGTGTGACGGAGGGGACTGTTATACAGTGTGACGGGGGGGGGACTGTTACACAGTGTGACGGGGGGGGGGGACTGTTACACAGTGTGACGGGGGGCGGACTGTTACACAGTGTGACGGGGGGGACTGTTACAGAGTGTGACGTGGGGGACTGTTATACAGTGTGACGGGGGGACTGTTATACAGTGTGACGGAGGGGACTGTTATACAGTGTGACGGGGGGCAGACTGTTATCGAGTATGAAGGGGGGGACTGTTATACAGTGTGACGGGGGGCGGACTGTTATACAGTGTGACGGGGGGGACTGTTATACAGTGTGACGGGGGGCGGACTGTTATACAGTGTGACGGGGGGGGGACTGTTATACAGTGTGACGGGGGGACTGTTATCGAGTATGAAGGGGGGGACTGTTATACAGTGTGACGGGGGGGGACTGTTATCGAGTATGAAGGGGGGGGACTGTTATACAGTGTGACGGGGGGGCGGACTGTTATACAGTGTGACGGGGGGACTGTTATACAGTGTGACGGAGGGGACTGTTATACAGTGTGACGGGGGGGGGACTGTTACACAGTGTGACGGGGGGGGGACTGTTACACAGTGTGACGGGGGGCGGACTGTTACACAGTGTGACGGGGGGGACTGTTACAGAGTGTGACGTGGGGGACTGTTATACAGTGTGACGGGGGGACTGTTATACAGTGTGACGGAGGGGACTGTTATACAGTGTGACGGGGGGCAGACTGTTATCGAGTATGAAGGGGGGGACTGTTATACAGTGTGACGGGGGGTGGACTGTTATACAGTGTGACGGGGGGGGGTCTGTTATACAGTGTGACGGGGGGACTGTTATACAGTGTGACGGGGGGGACTGTTATACAGTGTGACGGGGGGCAGACTGTTATCGAGTATGAGGGGGGGGACTGTTATACAGTGTGACGGGGGGGACTGTTATACAGTGTGACGGGGGGCGGACTGTTACACAGTGTGACGGGGGGGACTGTTACAGAGTGTGACGGGGGGGACTGTTATACAGTGTGACGGGGGGACTGTTATACAGTGTGACGGAGGGGACTGTTATACAGTGTGACGGGGGGCAGACTGTTATCGAGTATGAAGGGGGGGACTGTTATACAGTGTGACGGGGGGTGGACTGTTATACAGTGTGACGGGGGGGACTGTTATACAGTGTGACGGGGGGACTGTTATACAGTGTGACGGAGGGGACTGTTATACAGTGTGACGGGGGCAGACGGGGGGGGGACTGCTATACAGTGTGACGGGGGGGACTGTTATACAGTGTGACGGGGGGCAGACTGTTATCGAGTATGAAGGGGGGCGGACTGTTATACAGTGTGACGGGGGGGACTGTTATACAGTGTGACGGGGGGGACTGTTATACAGTGTGACGGGGGGGGGACTGTTACACAGTGTGACGGGGGGCGGACTGTTACACAGTGTGACGGGGGGGACTGTTATCGAGTATGAAGGGAGGGGACTGTTATACAGTGTGACGGGGGGGACTGTTATACAGTGTGACGGGGGGGGGACTGCTATACAGTGTGACGGAGGGGACTGTTATAGAGTGTGACGGGGGGCAGACTGTTATCGAGTATGAAGGGGGGCGGACTGTTATACAGTGTGACGGGGGGGACTGTTATACAGTGTGATGGAGGGGACTGTTACACAGTGTGACGGGGGGGGGACTGTTACACAGTGTGACGGGGGGCGGACTGTTACAGAGTGTGACGGGGGGACTGTTATCGAGTATGAAGGGGGGGGACTGTTATACAGTGTGACGGGGGGGACTGTTATACAGTGTGACGGGGGGCAGACTGTTATCGAGTATGAAGGGGGGGGACTGTTATACAGTGTGACGGGGGGCGGACTGTTGTACAGTGTGACGGGGGGGACTGTTATACAGTGTGACGGAGGGGGACTGTTATACAGTGTGACGGGGGGGGGACTGTTACACAGTGTGACGGGGGGCGGACTGTTGTACAGTGTGACGGGGGGGACTGTTATACAGTGTGACGGGGGGGACTGTTATACAGTGTGACGGGGGGGGACTGTTACACAGTGTGACGGGGGGCGGACTGTTGTACAGTGTGACGGGGGGGACTGTTATACAGTGTGACGGAGGGGGACTGTTATACAGTGTGACGGGGGGGGGACTGTTACACAGTGTGACGGGGGGCGGACTGTTGTACAGTGTGACGGGGGGGACTGTTATACAGTGTGACGGAGGGGGACTGTTATACAGTGTGACGGGGGGGGGACTGTTACACAGTGTGACGGGGGGCGGACTGTTGTACAGTGTGACGGGGGGGGACTGTTACACAGTGTGACGGGGGGCGGACTGTTGTACAGTGTGACGGGGGGGACTGTTATACAGTGTGATGGAGGGGACTGTTCTACAGTGTGACGGGGGGGGGACTGTTACAGAGTGTGACGGGGGGTAGACTGTTACAGAGTGTGACGTGGGGGACTGTTATCGAGTATGAAGGGAGGGGACTGTTATACAGTGTGACGGGGGGGACTGTTATACAGTGTGACGGGGGGGCGGACTGTTATAGAGTGTGACGGGGTGACTGTTATACAGTGTGACGGGGGGGGACTGTTATACAGTGTGACGGGGGGTGGACTGTTATACAGTGTGACGGGGGGGACTGTTATACAGTGTGACGGGGGGACTGTTATACAGTGTGACGGAGGGGACTGTTATACAGTGTGACGGGGGGCAGACTGTTATCGAGTATGAAGGGGGGGACTGTTATACAGTGTGACGGGGGGCAGACTGTTATCGAGTGTGAAGGGGGGGGGACTGTTATACAGTGTGACGGAGGGGACTGTTATACAGTGTGACGGGGGGCAGACTGTTATCGAGTATGAAGGGGGGGACTGTTATACAGTGTGACGGGTGGGACTGTTATACAGTGTGACGGGGGGTGGACTGTTATACAGTGTGACGGGGGGGGTCTGTTATACAGTGTGACGGGGGGACTGTTATACAGTGTGACGGGGGGCAGACTGTTATCGAGTATGAAGGGGGGGGGACTGTTATACAGTGTGACGGGGGGGACTGTTATACAGTGTGACGGGGGGCAGACTGTTATCGAGTATGAAGGGGGGGGACTGTTATACAGTGTGACGGGGGGCGGACTGTTGTACAGTGTGACGGGGGGGACTGTTATACAGTGTGACGGGGGGGCGGACTGTTATACAGTGTGACGGGGGGAGACTGTTATCGAGTATGAAGGGGGGGACTGTTATACAGTGTGACGGGGGGCGGACTGTTATACAGTGTGACGGGGGGGACTGTTATACAGTGTGACGGGGGGGACTGTTATACAGTGTGACGGGGGGGACTGTTATCGAGTATGAAGGGGGGGGACTGTTATACAGTGTGACGGGGGCAGACTGTTATCGAGTATGAAGGGAGGGGTCTGTTATACAGTGTGACGGGGGGGACTGTTATACAGTGTGACGGAGGAGACTGTTATACAGTGTGACGGGGGGCAGACTGTTATCGAGTATGAAGGGGGGGACTGTTATACAGTGTGACGGGGGGCAGACTGTTATCGAGTATGAAGGGGGGGGACTGTTATACAGTGTGACGGGGGGCGGACTGTTATACAGTGTGACGGGGGGGGACTGTTATACAGTGTGACGGGGGGGCGGACTGTTATACAGTGTGACGGGGGGGACTGTTATACAGTGTGACGGGGGGGCGGACTGTTATACAGTGTGATGGGGGGGACTGTTATACAGTGTGACGGGGGCAGACTGTTATCGAGTATGAAGAGGGGGGCGGACTGTTATACAGTGTGACGGGGGGGACTGTTATACAGTGTGACGGAGGGGACTGTTATACAGTGTGACGGGGGGGACTGTTATACAGTGTGACGGGGGGCAGACTGTTATCGAGTATGAAGGGGGGGCGGACTGTTATACAGTGTGACGGGGGGGACTGTTATACAGTGTGACGGAGGGGACTGTTATACAGTGTGACGGGGGGGACTGTTATACAGTGTGACGGGGGCAGACTGTTATCGAGTATGAAGGGGGGGCGGACTGTTATACAGTGTGACGGGGGGGACTGTTATACAGTGTGACGGGGGGGACTGTTATACAGTGTGACGGGGGGCAGACTGTTATCGAGTATGAAGGGGGCGGACTGTTATACAGTGTGACGGGGGGGCAGACTGTTATCGAGTATGAAGGGGGGCGGACTGTTATACAGTGTGACGGGGGGGGACTGTTATCGAGTATGGGGGGGGGGGGAGTGTTGTAGAGTGTGACGGGGGGACTGTTATACAGTGTGACGGAGGGGACTGTTGTAGAGTGTGACGGGGGTTACGGTTATAGTGTGTAACGGGATCGACTGTAATAGAGGGTGACGGGGGATACTGTTGTAGTGTGTGATGTGGGGTACTGTTGCGGTGTGTGATGGGGGGGATGTGTTACAGAGTGTGACGGGGGGGGATGTGTTACAGAGTTTGACGGGGGGGGGATGTGTTAGAGTGTGACGGGGGGGGATGTGTTACAGAGTGTGACGGGGGGGATGTGTTACAGAGTGTGACGGGGGGGAATGTGTTACAGAGTGTGACGGGGGGGATGTGTTACAGAGTGTGACGGGGGGGGGATGTGTTAGAGTGTGACGGGGGGGGATGTGTTACAGAGTGTGACGGGGGGGATGTGTTACAGAGTTTGACGGGGGGGGGATGTGTTAGAGTGTGACGGGGGGGGATGTGTTACAGAGTGTGACGGGGGGGCATGTGTTACAGAGTGTGACGGGGGGGATGTGTTACAGAGTGTGACGGGGGGGGGATGTGTTAGAGTGTGACGGGGGGGGATGTGTTACAGAGTGTGACGGGGGGGATGTGTTACAGAGTTTGACGGGGGGGGGATGTGTTAGAGTGTGACGGGGGGGGATGTGTTACAGAGTGTGACGGGGGGGATGTGTTACAGAGTGTGACGGGGGGGAATGTTACGGAGCGTGACGGGGGGGATCTGTTCTAGAGCGTGACGGGGGGGTCTGTTCTAGAGTGTGATGCAGGGGACGTTTATAGAGTGTGACGGTGTGACTGTTAGTGTGTGAAAATGGGGGGACTGTGACGGAGTGTGCCGGGGGTGTCTGTGATGGAGTGTGACGTTGTGTGGGGCTGTTATCGAGTGTGACAGGGGCCACTGTTATAGAGTCGGTTTGAAAAAATTAAACATAGCGACTTCAATAGATCAATGAGAGTATTAAAGACAGACAAGACAAATGAGGCTCTTAGAGAGATTATTCTGCTGCTGGAGGAGTTTACAAACTCACTTCCAGAAATGAGAAGAATGCATACCGAGGAGCAGGAAGTTCAACAGCGAGGAGAGCTACACGGAGAGCACCATCCCCCTTCGTGATAGATTGGCAAAAAGGGAGATCCTTCCCTGAAAAACAAAAGGTAGATTACACCGGGGACAGTTTACCACGTGGGAAACAGGAAACCCAACGTAGATCACGCCGGGTGAAAATGTGTTGCTGGTTAAAGCACAGCAGGTCAGGCAGCATCCAAGGAACAGGAAGTTCGACGTTTTGGGCCAGAGCCCTTCATCAGGAATGAGGAGAGGGTGCCAGGCAGGCTAAGATAAAAGGTAGGGAGGAGGGACTTGGGGAAGGGGCGATGGAGATGTGATAGGTGGAAGGAGGTCAAGGTGAGGGTGATAGGCCGGAGTGGGGTGGGGGCGGAGAGGTCAGGAAGAGGATTGCAGGTTAGGAGGGCGGTGCTGAGTTCGAGGCAATCGACTGAGACAAGGTGGGGGGAGGGGAAATGAGGAAACTGGAGAAATCTGAATTCATCCCTTGTGGTTGGAGGGTTCCCAGGTGGAAGATGAGGCGCTCTTCCTCCAACCGTCGTGTTGTTATGTTCTGGTGATGGAGGAGTCCAAGAACCTGCATGTCTTCAGTGGAGTGGGAGGGAGAGTTAAAGTGTTGAGCCACGGGGTGGTTGGGTTGGTTGGTCTGGGTGTCCCAGAGGTGTTCCCTGAAGCGTTCCGCAAGTAGGCGGCCCGTCTCCCCAATGTAGAGGAGGCCACATCGGGTGCAGCGGATGCAATAGATGATGTGTGTGGAGGTGCAGGTGAATTTGTGGCGGATATGGAAGGATCCCTTGGGGCCTTGAAGGGAAGTGAGGGAGGAGGTGTGGGCGCAAGTTTTGCATTTCCTGCGGTTGCAGGGGAAGGTGCCGGTAGTGGAGGTTGGGTTGGTGGGGGGTGTGGACCTGACGAGGGAGTCACGGAGCGAGTGGTCTTTGCGGAACGCTGATAGGGGAGGGGAGGGAAATATATCCCTGGTGGTGGGGTCTGTTTGGAGGTGGCGGAAATGACGGCGGCTGATACGTTGTATACAGAGGTTGGTGGGGTGGTAGGTGAGAACCAGTGGGGTTCTGTCCTGGTGGCGGTTGGAGGGGCGGGGCTCAAGGGCGGAGGAGCGGGAAGTGGAGGAGATGCGGTGGAGGGCATCATTGATCACGTCTGGGGGGAGTCTGCGGTCCTTGAAGAAGGAGGCCATCTGGGCTGTACGGTGTTGGAACAGGTCCTCCTGGGAGTAGATGCGGCGGAGACGAAGGAATTGGGAATATGGGATGGAGTTTTTACAGGGGGCAGGGTGGGAGGAGGTGTAGTCCAGGTAGCTGTGGGAGTCAGTCGGTTTATAATAGATGTCTGTGTTGAGTCGGTCGCCCGAGATAGTTATGGAAAGGTCTAGGAAGGGGAGGGAGGAGTCTGAGACAGTCCAGGTGAATTTGAGGTCGGGATGGAAGGTGTTAGTAAAGTTGATGAACTGTTCAACCTCCTCGTGGGAGCACGAGGCAGCGCCGATACAGTCATCGATGTAGCGGAGGAAAAGGTGGGGGGTGGTGCCAGTGTAGTTGCGGAAGATGGACTGTTCCACATATCCTACGAAGAGGCAGGCATAGCTGGGGCCCATGCGGGTGCCCATGGCAACTCCTTTAGTTTGGAGGAAGTGAGAGGATTGGAAAGAGAAGTTGTTCAGGGTGAGGACCAGTTCAGTCAGTCGAAGGAGGGTGTCAGTGGAAGGGTACTGGTTGGTGCGGCGGGAAAGGAAGAAGCGGAGGGCTTTGAGTCCTTCGTGATGGGGGATGGAGGTGTACAGGGACTGGATGTCCATAGTGAAAATAAGGCGTTAGGGACCGGGGAAGCGAAAATCATGGAGGAGGTGGAGGGCGTGGGTGGTGTCCCGAACGTAGGTGGGGAGTTCCTGGACTAAAGGGGACAGAACTGTGTCGAGGTACGTGGAGATGAGTTCGGTGGGGCAGGAGCAGGTGATGTCCTCCACCGCATCTCCTCCACTTCCCGCTCCTCCGCCCTTGAGCCCCGTCCCTCCAACCGCCACCAGGACAGAACCCCACTGGTTCTCACCTACCACCCCACCAACCTCTGTATACAGCATATCATCCACCGTCATTTCCGCCACCTCCAAACGGACCCCACCACCAGGGATATATTTCCCTCCCCTCCCCTATCAGCGTTCCGCAAAGACCACTCCCTTCGTGACTCCCTCGTCAGGTCCACACCCCCCAGCAACCCAACCTCCACTCCCGGCACCTTCCCTGCAACCGCAGGAAATGTAAAACTTGCGCCCACACCTCATCCCTTACCTCTCTCCAAGGCCCCAAGGGATCCTTCCATATCTGCCACAAATTCACCTGCACCTCTACACACATCATCTATTGCATCTGCTGCACCCGATGTGGCCTCTTCTACATTGGGGAGACGGGCCGCCTACTTGCGGAACGCTTCAGGGAACACCTCTGGGACGCCCAGACCAACCAACCCAACCACCCCGTGGCTCAACACTTTAACTCCCCCTCCCACTCCACTGAAGACATGCAGGTCCTTGGACTCCTCGATCGCCAGAACATAACAACACGATGGCTGGAGGAAGAGCGCCTCATCTTCCGCCTGGGAACCCTCCAGCCACAAGGGATGAACTCAGATTTCTCCAGTTTCCTCATTTCCCCTCCCCCCACCTTGTCTCAGTCGATTCCCTTGAACTCAGCACCGCCCTCCTAACCTGCAATCTTCTTCCTGACCTCTCCGCCCCCACCTCACTCCGGCCTATCACCCTCACCTTGACCTCCTTCCACCTATCACATGTAGATCACACCGGGAACAGTTTACCACGTGGGAAACAGGAAACCCAAGGTAGATCACACCGGGAACAGTTTACCACGTGGGAAACGGGAAACTCAAGGTAGATCACACCGGGAACAGTTTACCACGTGGGAAACAGGAAACCCAAGGTAGATCACACCGGGAACAGTTTACCACGTGGGAAACAGGAAACCCAAGGGGATGGAAAGGGGTGAAAGCTTCAGGTGTTTTCAGTGTAATAATGTGGGACACATGCAGTCACAGTCCTGGGGGGTTTAAGAAAGACACTGGGAAAAAGGATGCGTTAATGGCGGCTGAACCTATGGGATTAGTTAAGGCAATGAAGGAAAGCCCAAAGGAAGTTGAGCTGAAGGAGAGTGCACAGCCGAGCCATAGGCTGGATAGTAAGGTAGCACCTGATCTTTTCAAAGATGTTAACCTGTGTGTGTAAGATTTATTCAGCTAGAGCAAGGGGAGTCGGTAAAGAATTGAAAATATTGAGATACAGGAGTTAGTCGTCTCTAATAGCAAGAGCTGAAAGTATTTGTACTCCATGTGAAATATTCCCTGAGAGTGATCATGTGGGGTATACATGGAGAGAAAAACAGTGATCCCCTCTGTAAGGTCAGGGTGGGAAGTCCAATCAAAACTGCGAAGTGACAGTGGGAGTGATTGAAAGAGTGTCTATTCCAGGAATACAGTTTTTGGGAATGATCTAGCAGGATCCAAGTGAGAGTGACACACCTTGTCATGGAGAAGCTAATGGAAAACAAGGGAACTGTGTGGTAAGAAGCTCCCACTGTCATAGGTTAAAGCAAGAAGTAAAAACCAAAGGGAGAGACAAAGGAGTTGAGGTGGGGTTCACTGACCCCCTGTTTGATGAACTGGGAAAGGAAGATCTTGAGCAGGTAGAGGAACAGGGAGAGGTGTTTAGTTCTGAAAGATTACTGAAGTTACAACAAAAAGATGATACACTAAAGGATTTATTCCAGAAAGCCCACTTGAGTAAAGGAATCAGAATGTATTCCATTGAGTTATTATCTCAGGGATAGATTCCTGAGGTAATAATGAAGACCTTGCTAGTTATTTCAGAGGAGATACAGTTGGAGATGCACCAGATTGTGTTAGCGGTAGCATACAGACAGGAAGTGTTACAGGTAGCACATGAAATATCAGTAGGAGATCATCTAGGGTGAGGAAGACTCAGGCTAAGGTACAAAAGCATTGCTACTGTCCTGGATTGCACAAGGATGTGGTTGAAGTTTCAAAGAGTAAAGAGAATGACAGAGGAGGAACAGGCCAGTGGTCTCTCCCAGCCTGCGCCAATCCAGATCCTCGATCTAAACCTGTCACCTGTTTTGGAATCCTAGAATCCCTACAGTATGGAAACAGGCCCTTCAGCCTAACAAGTCCACACCTACTCTCCAAAGAGTATCCCATTCCCCTACATTTTCCCCAGACTGGTGCACCAAACCTACATATCCCTGAACACCATGGCCAATCCAGCATGGCCAATTCACCTGACCTGCGCAATTTTGGACTGTGGGAGGAGACTGGAGCATCCGGAGGAAACCCACGCAGACACGGGGAGAATGTGCAAACTCCACACAGACAGTCGCCTGTCTCTGGTGCTAAGAGGCAGCAGTGCTAACAACTGAGCCACCGTGCCACTGTATCCCTCTGCTCCCTGCCCATTCATGTATGTGTCTAGATCCATCATCAATGATGCTATCGAGCATGTCTCTACCACCTCCACTGGTGATGTGTTCCAGGCTCCCACCATCCTCCGTGTAAAGGATTTCCCCTCTCACCTTGAACTCATGACCCTGAGTAATTGAGTAATTGCTATCCAGCCTGCCGATACCTCTCATGATCTTGTTGGTCTCAATCAGGTCCCCCCTCAACCTCCATCTTTCAAATGAAAATAATCCTAATCTACTCAACCTCTCTTCATAGCTACTGCCCTCCATACCAGGCAATATCCTCTGCACCCTCTCCAAAGCATCCACATCCTTTTGGTAATGTGGCGACCAGAACTGTACACTGTATTCCAAATGTGGCCAAACCAAAGTCATGTACAACTATACCATGACCTGTCAACTCTTGTACTCAATCCTCTGTCCGATGAAGGAAAGCATGCTGTATGCCTTCATGACCACTCGATGGATCTGCATTGCCACCTTCAGAGAACAATGGACCTGAACACCCAGATCTCTCTGGACATCATGAAGTAGAGATGCCGGTGTTGGACTGGGGTGGACAAAGTTACAAATCACACAACACCAGGTTATAGGCCAACAGGTTTATTTGGAAGCGCTAGGGTTCGAAGTGCTGCCCCTGCATCAGCTGTTTATCCACCAAATGAAGGAGTGCTTCCAAATAAACCAGTTGGCCTATAACCTGGTGTTGTGTGATGTTTATGTCTGAACGCCCATTTTCCTCAGGACCTTTCTATTTACTGGATAGTTCACACTTGAGTTGGATCTTCCATCACCTCACATTTGCCTGGATTGAACTCCATCTGCCGTTTCTCTGCCCAACTCTCCAACCTACCTATATTCTGCTGTATTCTCTGACAGTCCCCTTCACTATCTGCTACTTCACCAATCTTACTGTCATCTGCAAACTTGCTAATCAGACCGCCTTTACCTTCCTCCAAATCATTTATGTAAATCACAAGCAACAGTGTCCCTCTGGAACAACCACTGGTCACAGGTCTCCATTTTGAGAAACTCCCTTCCATGACTACTCTCTGTCTCCCATTGCCCTGCCAGTTCTCTATCCATCTGGCTGGTACACCCTGGACCCCATGAGACTTCATGTTCTCCATCAGCCGACCGTGGGGAACCTTATTAAACACCTCACTAAAGTCCATGTATATGACATCTACAGCCCTTCCCTCATCAATCAACTTTGTCACTTCCTTTGAGAACTCTGTTAAGTTAATAAAACATGTCCTTCCCTGCACAAAACCATGCTGCCTGTGGCTGATAAGCCCATTTCTTTCCGAATGGGAATATATCCTATCCCCTAGAATCTTCTCCAGTAGCTGCCCTCCCACTGACGCCAGGCTTACAGGTCTGTAATTACCTGGCATATCCCTGCTACTCTTCTTAAACAAGGGGACAACATTCGCAATTCTCCAATCTTCCGGGACCTCGACCATGTTCAAGCTTGCTGCAAAGATAGCTGTTAACTTTCCTCCTTTGTCCTTGAGTGGGCCAACCCTTTCCCTCAAAGAACAAGAACAAAGAATATTCACAGCCCAGGAACAGGCCCTTCGGCCCTCCAAGCCTGAGCTGATCCAAATCCACTGTCTAAACCTGTCAGTCAATTCCTAAGCATCTGAATCCCTCTGCTCCCCACCTCCTCATGCATCTGTCCATATGCATCTTAAATGAATCTCCCGTGCCTGCCTCTGCTGGCAACGCATTCCAAACACCCACCACCCTCTGTGTGAAGTACTTGCTGCGCATATCCCCCTTAAACTTTCCACCTCTCACCTTGAAAGCGTGACCTCTCGTTATTGAATCCTTCACCCTGGGAAAAAGCTTGTCTCTACCCACCCTGTCTATACCCTTCATGATTTTGTAAACCTCCATCAGGTCCCCCCTCAATCTCCTTTTTCCTAATGAAAATAAACCTAAACTACTCAACGTCTCTTCATAGCTAGCACCTTCCATACCAGGCAACATCCTCGTAAACCTTCTCTGCACCCTCTCCAAAGTGTCCACATCCTTTTGGTAATGTGGTGACCAGAACTGTACACAGTATTCTAAATGCGGCCAAACCAATGTGTGTGTACCAATGTCTTGTACAATTTTAACACGACCTGCCAGCTCTTATACTCAATACCCCGACCAATGAAGGTAAGTGTACTATATGCCTTCCTGACCACTCTATCCACCTGTGCAGCAACCTTCAGGGTACAATGGACCTGCAATCCCAGATCTCTCTGCTCATCAACTTTTCCCAAGGCTCTTCCATTCACTGTATAATTCGCTCTAGAATTAGACTTGCCTAAATGCATCACCTCACACTTGTCTGGATTGAAAGCCATCTGCCACTTTTCCACCCAACACTCCAGTCTATCTACATCCTCCTGTATTCTCTGACAGTCCCTTATACTTTCTGCTACTCCACCAATCTTTGTGTCATCTGCAGACTTACTGATCATACCAACAGTGCCCTCTTCCAGATCATTTATGTATATTACAAACAACAGTGGCCCCAGCACTGACCCCTGGGGAACACCCACTGGTCACCTTTCTCCATTTTAAGAAACTCCCTTCAACTACTACTCTCTGTCACCTGTTGCTCAACCAGTTCTTTATCCACCTGCTAGAACACCCTGCACACCATGTGACTTCACTTTCTCTATTAGTTTACCATGGGGAACCTTATCAAATGCCTTACTAAAGTCCATGTATATGACATCAACAGCCCTTCCTTCATCTATTAACTGAGTCACTTCCTTGAAGAACTCTATTAAGTTGGTAACGCACAATCTCCCCTGCACAAAACCATTTTGTTAGAAGGAGTGAGAGTAGATAAGTCCCCTGGGATGGATGGGATTTATCTACTTTCACTTATAAAGCTTTGTCTGTCTTCTGTCGCCTAGACCTTCTGTATGCTTTCTTTCTCCTCTTAGCTAGTCTCACAATTTCACCTGTCATCCATGGTTCCCTAATCTTGCCTCATTTTCACAGGAATATGTCTGTCCTGAACTCTAATCACCTCTCTTTAAACGCCTCCCTCACATCAAATGTGGATTTTCCCTTAAACAGCTGCTCCCAATCCACATTCCCCAGATCCTGCCGAATGTCGGTATAGTTGGCCTTTCCCCAGTTTAGCACTATTCCTTTAGGACCATTCTTGTCTTTGTCCATGAGTATCCTAAAACTTATGGAATTGTGATCCCTATTCCCAACCACCCGGCCGGGCTCATTCCCCAACACCAGGTCCAATATGGTCCCTTCCCGAGTTGGAGTATTTATATCCTGCTCTAGAAAACCCTCCTGGATGCTCCTTACAAATTCTGCTCCAACTAAACCTCTAATACTAAGTGTATCTCAGTCAATGTTGGGAAAATTCAAATCTCCCATCACCACCACCCTGTTGCTCCTGCACCTTTCCATAGTTTGTTGACATGTTTGTCCCTCTATCTCACGCTCGCTGTTGGGAGGCCTGTGGTACAGCCCCAACATTATTACCGCACCCTTCCTGTTTCTGAGCTCTGCCCATATTGCCTCACTGCTCGAGTCCTCCATAGTGCCCTCCTTCAGTACAGCTGTGATATCCTCTCTGACCAGCAATGCAACTCCTCCCCCCTTTTACCTCCCTCTCCATCCCACCTGAAGTATCGATATCCTGGGATAATTAGTTGCCAATCTTGCCCTTCCCTCCACCAAGTCTCAGTAATAGCAAATAATACTCCCAGGTACTAATCCAAGTCCAATGTTTATTTGCCTTACCTACTACATTTCTCACATTAAAATAAATGCTCCTCAGATCACCAGTCCCTCTGCGTACATCCTCTGCTCCTTGTCTCCTCTTCCCCTTAGTCACACTGACTTCATTATCTAGTTCCTTACAGGCTTTAGTTACTACCTCCTTCCTGTCCACCAACCTCCTCATTTGCTTCCCATCCGCCTGCCACATTAGTTTAAACCCTCCTCAACAGCGTTAACAAAAGTGCCCCGAGGACATTGGTTCCAGTCAGGCCCAGATGGAGACCATCCAGTGTGTAAAAGTCCCATAGGTGGGAACTGGCAGGACAGCACAGGCAGTAAGAAACCAGTACCTTTGGAAAGGGAACAGGAGGAAAAAGTATTAGTTAGTGTCTCTCAGATTGAGGAATCAAATCCAGAAGATTTGGATTTTGATGTGGTTCAGAGTAGATTGACTCATGAGGAGGACTTGAAGGAATGAGATAGGATAGTAAGCTATCTGTCTCGGGACAAGAGAACTGATTTGAAAGCTTTGTTGCAGCAGTATGAGGACATATGTTAGAATTGACTGGAGAGTACTAATACTGTAGTGCATGGGGTTGATGTAGGGAAGGCTGTTCCGATAAAACACCCCCTATAGGCTTAATCCTCTCAAAGCAGCACAGGCACAGAAGCAAGTGGAAGCAATGTTCCTCGAAGACATCATCGAGCAAGCGAGTGGAGTTCATCAATCATGTTGGTTCCAAAGCCTGAAGGTCATCGTCGTAACTAAATGAGACTCATACCCAATTCTTCAGCTGGAGGATTGTGGAGAAAAAGTTGGACAAGCCACTTACATCACACAGTTGGACTTACTGTGTGGTTACTAATAAATACCTTTATCAGAAAGAGTGAACAAAGTTTCTGTGTTTGTAATCCCAAATGGGTTATATCAATTTAAAGTGACTTTCTGTGGAATGGAGAACACACCTGCCACATTCCAAAGACTCATGAAAAGAGTTGTGGCAGGTTTGACCAATTGTGCCAACCATATCGACGTCTTAGTGATCTTTAGCCATTCATGGAAAGGTCATATGGCGCATTTGACAGAGCTCTTTGAAAAACTACAGGAGGCAAAACTGTTGATAAATTTAACAAAAACTGAATTCATTAAGACAAAAATTATATTCTTGGTACATAATGTCAGACATAGAAAGATGACCCGAGGAATGTGAAGACGAAGACCATCAAGGAATTTTCAAGACTATCTTTGAAGAGAGAGAGGTACTTCAGTGTTTGGGACTAAGTGGGTTCTACTGGAAGTTTGTCCCAAACTTTAGTAGCATGGTGGCCCTGCTGAAATTTCAGTGGACAGAAAAATGCCAGGAGGCATTTGTTAATTTAAAAGCTGTGTTAACCATCACACCAGTTTTAGCCACATCATATTTCTTAAAGCCCTTTAAAATGGTGATCAATGCCAGCGATGTAGGGGTTGGGGCTGTGTTGATGCAGAAAGATTATGGCAGAATTGCAAGGCCAAAGAAACTCATATCCACCAGAGAAACTCCTCCAGCATCGAACAATGTCATACTGGCCTTACAACGTTTCAGTTCAAAGTTTGGGAGAAGATTTGTAGCTCGGGTGCTCGTTGTTGTGGTTCTGTTCGCCGAGCTGGGAATCTGTGTCGCAGACGTTTCGTCTTCTGTCTAGGTGACATCCTCAGTGCTTGGGAGCCTCCTGTGAAGCGCTTCTGTGATCTTTCCTCCAGCATTTATAATGGTTTGTCTCTGCCGCTTCCTGTTGTCAGTTCCAGCTGTCCGCTGCAGTGGCCAGTATTTTGAGTCCAGGTTGATGTGTTTGTTGATAGAATCTGTAGATGAGTGCCATGCCTCTAGGAATTCCCTGACTGTTCTCTGTTTGGCTTGTCCTATAATAGTAGTATTGTCCCAGTCAAACTCATGACAAGCAACATGAATTCGACTGGGACAACACTACTATTATAGGACAAGCCAAACAGAGAACAGCCAGGGAATTCCTAGAGGCATGGCACTCATCCACAGATTCTATCAATAAGCACATCGACCTGGACCCAATATACCGGCCACTGCAGCGGACAGCTGGAACTGACAACCGGAAGCGGCAGAGACAAACCACTATAAATGCCGGAGGAAACATCCAGAAGTGCTTCACAGGAGGCTCCCAAGCACTGAGGATGTCACCTAGACAGGGGACAAAACGTCTGCAACACAAATTCCCAGCTCGGCGAACTGAACCACAACAACATTTCAATGTTCAGGTGATAAAGAATGTTTCAGAGATGGTTATGAACACAGGTCACAGTCCTCTCACCCTTCTGGAAAGATTTAAGGACAAAAACATGAGACTATTTTGTTGGAGTTTTATGTGACAGGTTTTTAATTTACAAATTATACATGTTGCAGATCATAAAAACGTTCTTGCGGATTTGTTATTGCAGGTTTACAAGAAAAATGTTGTATATGTATGTGGGATTAGTATGAAAAGTGTAACTTTAGATTAATGGCCAATGTATTTTGTAATGACAGTGTTAAGATTTAGGAGAAAAGAAATGGAGCCACCTTTTTACCATGATGGTCATTTTTTTCTGAAGTAGTGATGGTGTTATGAAGTTGGTGCATAAAAATGGTAAAGTGGGGGAAAGTATTGCGTGGTCTCTTTAAGAAATGTTGTTCTTTTCAGAAATGGATTTGTGAACAGCAGTTAAAGTGCAGGCACACAAATTAACACATTGTATCAAAAAGCCATTGAATTAGCTGGTTCAAGCAGCATTTTTAACCAGACAACAGTTTAAATACAGCCAATTAATTTAAAAAGACACTTAGAGATTAAGGACCAATTAAATTCAAATCTGATGGTGGTGACAACCTTGAATCAATCTGGATGTAAAGAAATGAATATGTAATCACAGGTATAAAGGTCGGGGGTAATTGGACAGAGAAGGGAGAGCCTACTGTCACCTGAAGAAATAAGAACTTCCCAGCTCTCAGAGACAAAGCATCTATTCATAAAGGTACACGGCACATTTAGTGAATATCCTGACAGCAGCAAACAACATTTCAGATAGAAGAATTCGACAGAGGATGTGTTCAGAACAGAAGAAATTGCAAAGCAAACATCCCCAAAAGCAGAACAGCAGAACAAAGGTATTTGTGATCAGGAAAAAGATACAGGCATTCCAGCAGACATACTCTGTGTCAACTTTGAGAGACTTGGTTTTAATTTATTACTCTCTTAATGCCTGGCTTTATATTAGTGGGACCTGTATTATTGAAACAGTTCAGTTCAGGAATAGGTGGTTGTTTGGGAGTAATTGTTCAGTTTGCTAGGAATTCTGTTAATTTGTTCATTATTGGAGTTAGATAAATAAATTGTTACTTGTTGATTGTCGAGTGAGTGAAAAGATTTCATTTCGTTTAAACACTCCTTTGTAACAGATCATGGGGGTGAGAGGTAGGTGATACTCCTTGTCACACGTCATTATCAGATTATGAGTTGAGGTGCTCCTCTCTCTGGAAGTTTTGGTTTTAATTATCACAGGGACGTCGATCTGTAATGGATCAGGAAAAGGCAGGAAACTGGAGTTGAGGATAATCTGATCAGTTTTTCAGAAATTATTCTGAGGAACATGGGTGTGAGGCAGAAGCCATCGATTTCCCATCTGCAGCTTCTTCAAGATTGTCCGGGGGAGACAGTCGATGGAGTGGATTTGCATATATCGTTCCTTGGCTTGTAGGGATTTGGAATAATCCACAAAGATATTGTCATCGTTTCGACAACATCTGATCTGTAGATAGAAGAAAATACTCAAATAAATGATTAAAAAACAAGAAATAATCATCAGTTGGGTAAATTTAAAACGTATTTCATGTTACAGCTTCACCACCCACCCACCGCACCCCACCCTCGACACACCCACCCCAGCCTCGACACACCCACCCACCCTCGACACGCCCACCTCAGCCTCAACACACCCACCCACCCCACCCTCGACACACCCACCCCAGCCTCGACACACCCACCCCACCCTCGACACACCCACCTCAGCCTCGACACACCCACCCACCCTCGACACACCCACCTCAGCCTCGACACACCCACCCACCCTCGACACACCCACCCCACCCTCGACACACCCACCCCACCCTCGACACACCCACCCCAGCCTCGACACACCCACCCCAGCCTCGACACGCCCACCCCAGCCTCGACACGCCCACCCACCCTCGACACGCCCACCCACCCTCGACACGCCCACCCCAGCCTCGACACGCCCACCCACCCTCGACACGCCCACCCCAGCCTCGACACACCCACCCTCCCTCGACACAATCACCCCAGCCTCGACACACCCACCCCAGCCTCGACACACCCACCCTCCCTCGACACAATCACCCCAGCCTCGACACACCCACCCCAGCCTCGACACACCCACACACCCTCGACACAATCACCCCAGCCTCGACAACACCCACCCCAGCCTCGACACAATCACCCCAGCCTCGACACGCCCCCCCAGCCTCGACACGCCCACCCACCCTCGACACGCCCACCCACCCTCGACACGCCCACCCACCCTCGACCCACCCACCCACCCTCGACACACCCACCCACCCTCGACACACCCACCTCAGCCTCGACACACCCACCCACCCTCGACACACCCACCTCAGCCTCGACACACCCACCCACCCTCGACACGCCCACCCCAGCCTCGACACGCCCACCCACCCTCGACACGCCCACCCCAGCCTCGACACGCCCACCCCACCCTCGACAACGCCCACCCCACCCTCGACACGCCCACCCCACCCTCGACACGCCCACCCCACCCTCGACACGCCCACCCCAGCCTCGATATGCCCACCCACCCTCGACACGCCCACCCCACCCTCGACACGCCCACCCACCCTCGACACGCCCACCCTCCCTCGACAACACCCACCCCACCCTCGACACACCCACCCACCCTCGACACGCCCACCTCAGCCTCGACACACCCACCCACCCTCGACACACCCACCTCAGCCTCGACACACCCACCCACCCTCGACACACCCACCTCAGCCTCGACACACCCACCCACCCTCGACACACCCACCCCACCCTCGACACGCCCACCCCACCCTCGACACGCCCACCCTCCCTCGACACGCCCACCCCAGCCTCGACACGCCCACCCCAGCCTCGACACGCCCACCCACCCTCGACACGCCCACCCCAGCCTCGACACGCCCACCCCACCCTCGACACGCCCACCCCACCCTCGACCCACCCACCCACCCTCGACACGCCCACCTCAGCCTCGACCCACCCACCCACCCTCGACACGCCCACCTCAGCCTCGACACACCCACCCACCCTCGACACACCCACCCCACCCTCGACACGCCCACCCCACCCTCGACACGCCCACCCCACCCTCGACACGCCCACCCACCCTCGACACGCCCACCCCAGCCTCGATACGCCCACCCACCCTCGACACGCCCACCCCACCCTCGACACGCCCACCCCACCCTCGACACGCCCACCCTCCCTCGACACGCCCACCCCAGCCTCGACACGCCCACCCCACCCTCGACACGTCCACCCCACCCTCGACAACACCCACCCCACCCTCGACACACCCACCCACCCTCGACACGCCCACCTCAGCCTCGACACACCCACCCACCCTCGACACACCCACCTCAGCCTCGACACACCCACCTCAGCCTCGACACACCCACCCACCCTCGACACACCCACCCCACCCTCGACACACCCACCCACCCTCGACACACCCACCCCAGCCTCGACACACCCACCCACCCTCGACACACCCACCCCAGCCTCGACACACCCACCCACCACAACACACCCACCCACCCTCGACACACCCACCCAAGCCTCAACACGCCCACCCACCCTCGACACAGCCACCCCACCCTCGACACACCCACCCAACCTCGACACGCCCACCCACCCTCAACAACACTCACCCTCGACACACCCAACCCACCCTCGACACGCCCACCCTCGACACGCCCACCCCACCCTCGACACACCCACCCTCAACAACACCCACCCCAGCCTCGACACACCCACACACCCTCGAAATGCCCACCCACCCTCAACAACACCCACCCTCGACACACCCACCCACCCTCTACACACCCAACTCAGCCTCAACGCACCCACCACCCTCGACACACCCACCCTCGACATGCCCACCCACCCTCAACAACACCCACCCTCGACGCACCCACCCACCCTCGACGCGCCCACCCCACCCTCGACACGCCCACCCACCCTCGACACACCCACCCCAGCCTCGACACACCCACCCCAGCCTCGACACACCCACCCACCCTCGACAAACCCACCCACCCACCCACCCTCAACAACTCCCACCCCAGCCTCGACACACCCACCCACCCACCCTCAACAACACCCACCCCAGCCTCGACACACCCACCCACCCTCAACAACACCCACCCCACCCTCGACACACCCACCCCAGCCTCGACACACCCACCCACCGTCAACACACCCACCCCACCCTCGACACACCCACCCACCCTCAACAACACCCACCCCAGCCTCGACACACCCACCCACCCTCAACACACCCACCCCACCCTTGACACACCCACCCACCCTCAACAACACCCACCCCAGCCTCAACACACCCACCAAGCCACCCTTAATAACACCCATCCCACCCTCGACACACCCACCCCACCCTTGACACACCCACCCCAGCCTCGACACGCCCACCCACCCTCAACACATTCACCCCACCTTCAACACACCCACCCACCCTCAACACATTCACCCCATCCTCGACACACCCACCCACCCTCAACACACCCACCGCACCCTCGACACACCCACCCACCCTTGACACACTCACCCACCCCACCCTCAAAACATTCACCCCACCCTCGACACACCCACCCTCGACACATTCACCCCACCCTCGACACACCCACGAACACTCCCTCGACACACCCACCCCAGCCTCAACAACACCCACCCCAGCCTCAACACATTCACCCCACCCTCGATACACCCACCCCACCCTCGACACTCCCACCCCAGCCTCAACAACACCCACCCCACCCTCGACACACCCACCCACCCCATCCTCAATATACCCACCCACCCTCAACACATTCACCCCACCCTCGACACACCCACCGCACCCCACCCTCGACACACCCACCCACCCCACCCTCGACACACCCACCCACCCTCGACACACCCACCGCACCCCACCCTCGACACACCCACCCACCCCACCCTCAATATACCCACCCACACTCAACATACCCACCCACCCTCAACACATTCACCCCACCCTCGACACACCCACCCTCGACACACCCACCCCACCCTCGACACACCCACCGCACACCACCCTCGACACACCCACCCACCCTCGACACACCCACCGCACCCCACCCTCGACACACCCACCCACCCTCAACATACCCATCCACCCTCAACACATTCACCCCACCCTCGACACACCCACCCTCAACACATTCACCCCACCCTCGACACACCCACCCTCAACACACCCACCCACCCTCGACACACTCACCCACCCCACCCTCAACACATTGACCCCACCAACGAAAAACACACCCACCCACCCTCGACACACACACCGCACCCCACCCTTGACACATTCACCCCACCCTCGACACACCCACCCACCCTCGACACACCCACCGCACCCCACCCTCGACACATTCACCCCACCCTCGACACACCCACCCTCAACACACCCACCCACCAAACCTCGACACACCCACCCACCTCACCCTCAACACACCCACCCACACTCGACACACTCACCTACCCCACCCTCGACACACCCACCCACCTCACCCTCAACACACCCACCCACACTTGAGACACCCACCCCACCCTCAACGCACCCACCCACCCTCGACACGCCCACCCACCCACGACACACCTACCCCACCCTCGACACCCCCAATCCCACCCTCGACACACTCATCCACCCTCAACACACCCACCCCACCCTCAACACCTCCACCCCACCCAGAACACACTCATCCACCCTCAACACACCCACCCCACCCACAACAGACCCACCCCACCCTCAACGCACTCACCCACCCCACCCTCGACACACCCACTCACCCTTGACACACCCACCCTGCCCTCGAAACACACACCCACCCTGACATCAACACACTCACCTACCCCATCGTCGACACACACACCCACCCCACCCTCAACACTCCCACCCAGCCCTCGACACAGTCACCAAACCCACACTCAACACACCTACCCCACCATCAACACACACACCCCACAGCAAAACACACACCATTACAACTCACACCCCAAACACACACCAACCCACACCCCAAACACACACCAACCCACACCCCAAACACACACCAACCCACACCCTAAACACACACCATCACACACCCCAAATACACACCAACCCACACCCCAAACACACACCACCCCACACCCCAAACACACACCAACCCACACCCCAAACACACACCAACCCACACCCCAAATACACACCAACCCACACCCCAAACACACACCAACCCACACCCCAAACACACACCACCCCACACCCCAAACACACACCATCCCACACCCCAAACGCACACCAACCCACGCCCTAAACACACACCAACCAACTCCCGAAATACACACCAACACATACACACATACACGCCCTCACACAGCACAAACACTTACCCACACACACTCCCCATACAAACACACCCACAAGCACACCAACCCACATCAACACGCACACCAACACACACCAACCCACACCCTAAACACACACCAACACACACCCTAAACACACACCAACCCACACCTCAAACACACACCAACCCACACCTCAAACACACACCAACACACACCCCAAATACACAACAACCCACACACCAAACACACACCAACCCACACCCCAACACACACCAACCCACACCCACACACCAACCCACACCCCAAACACACACCAACTCATACCCCAAACACACACCAACCAACACCCCAAACACACACCAACACACACCCCAAACACACACCAACCCACATCACAAGCACACATCAACACACACCCCAAACACACACCAACCCACACCCCAAACACACGCCAACACACACCCCAAACACACACCAACTCACCCCCCAAACACACACCAACCCACACCCGAAACACACACCAACACACACCCCAAACACACACCAACCCACATCACAAGCACATATCAACCCACACCCCAAGCATACACCAACCCACACCCCAAGTGCACAACAACCCACACCACAAACACACACCAACACACAACCCAAACACACACCAACCCACACCCGAAACATGCACCAAAACACACGTCAAACACACACCAACATACACCCCAAACACACACCAACCCACACACCAAACACACACCAACACACACCCTAAACACACACCAACCCACATCCCAAACACACACGAACCCACACCCCAAAGACACACCAACACACACCGCAAACACACACCAACACACACCCGAAACACACACCAACACACTCCCCAAACACACACCAACACACACCATAAACACACACCAATACACACCCCAAACACACACCAATCCAAATCATAAGCACATATCAACACACACCCCAAACATACACCAACCCACACCCCAAGCGCACAACACACACCATAAACATACACCAACACACACCCTAAACACACACTAAACACACCAACATACACCCCAAACACACACCAACCCACATCCCAAGCACACACCAACACACACCCCAAACACACACTAACCCACACTCCAAACACACATCAACACACACCCCAAACACACACCAACACACACCCCACACACCAACACACACCCCAAACACACACCAACCCATATCACAATCACACATCAACCCACACCCCAAACACACACCAACCCACACCCCAAGCACACACCTACCCACACCCCAAACACACACCAACTCATACCCCAAACACACACCAACCAACACCCCAAACACACACCAACACACACCCAAACACACACCAACCCACATCACACGCACACATCAACACACACCCCAAACTCACACCAACCAAACCCCAAGCACACACCAACCCACACCCCAAACACACACCAACACACACCCCAAACACACACCAACATATACACCAAACACACACCAACCACATCCTTAACACACGCCAACTCACCCCCCAAACACACACCAATCCACACCCGAAACATACACCAGCACACACCCCAAACTCTCATTAACCCACACCCCAAACACACATAAACACACACCCCAAACACACACCAGCACACACCACAAACACACACCAACACACAACCCAAACACACACCAACCAACACCACAAGCACACACCAACCCACACCCAAACACACACCAACACACACCCCAAACACACACCAACCCACATCACAAGCACACATCAACACACACCACAAACACACCAACCCACACCCCAAGCACACACCAACCCACACCACAAACACACACCAACACACACCCCAAACACACACCAACCCATATCACAAGCACACATCAACACACACCCCAAACACACACCAGCACACACCACAAACACACACCAGCACACACCCCAAACACACACCAACCCACATCACAAGCACACATCACCCCACACCCCAAACACACACCAGCCCACACCCCAAACACACACTAACCCACACCCCAAATACACACCAACCCACACACCAAACACACACTAACCCACACCCCAAATACACACCAACACACACCAAACACACACCAACCAACACCCCAAACACACACCAACACACACCCCAACACACACACACCAACACACACCCCAAACACACACAAACCCACACCCCAAACACACATAAACAAACACTCCAAACACACACCAATACACACCCCAAACACACATCAACCCACACCCTAAACACACACCAACCCACGCCCCCAAACACACACAAACCCACACCCCAAATACACACCAACACACACCCCAAACACACACCAACACACACCCTAAATACACACAAAAACACACCCAAACACACACCAACACACACCCGAAACACACACCAACACATTCCCCAAACACACACCAACACACACACTAAACACACACCAACACACACCCCAAACACACACTAACCCACACTCCAAATACACATCAACACACACCACAAACACACACCAACACACAACCCAAACACACACCAATCCACACCACAAGCACACACCAACCCACACCAAACACACATCAACACACACCACAAACACACACCAACACACAACCCAAACACACAACACACACCACAAGCACACACCAACCCACTCCCCAAACACACACCAACACACACTCCAAACACACACCAACCCACATCACAAGCACACATCAACACACACCACAAACACACCAACCCACACCCCAAGCACACACCAACACACACCCCAAACACACACCAACACACCCCCCAAACACACACCAACCCACATCACAAGCACACATCAACACACACCACAAACACACCAACCCACACCCCAAGCACACACCAACCCACACCACAAACACACACCAACACACACCCCAAACACACCCTAAACACACTCTAAACACACACCAACCCACACCCCAAACACACACCAACCCACATCACAAGCACACACCACCCCACACCCCAAACACACACCAACCCACACCCCAAACACACACTAACCCACACCCCAAATACACACCAACCCACACCCCAAACACACACCACCCCACACCCCAAACACACACCAACCCACACCCCAAACACACACCATCCCACACCCCAAACACACACCAACTCATACCCCAAACACACACCAACCAACACCCCAAACACACACCAACACACACCCAAACACACACCAACCCACATCACAAGCACACATCAACACACACCCCAAACACACACCAACCCACACCCCAAACACACGCCAACACACACCCCAAACACACACCAACTCACCCCCCAAACACACACCAACCCACACCCGAAACACACACCAACACACACCCCAAACACACACCAGCACACACCCCAAACACTCATTAACCCACACCCCAAGCACACATAAACACACTCCCCCAAACACACACCAGCACACACACCAAACACACACCAACCCACATCACAAGCACATATCAACCCACACCCCAAGCATACACCAACCCACACCCCAAGTGCACAACAACCCACACCACAAACACACACCAACACATAAACCAAACACACACCAACCCACACCCGAAACATGCACCAAAACACACGTCAAACACACACCAACATACACCCCAAACACACACCAACCCACAAATACT